>NC_082707.1:138126228-138426228 GCF_030144855.1 Hypanus sabinus
GGTTTGGAGCCAGGAACAGGAACACGGCTTAGAGCCAGGAACTGGAATACAGTGTGGAGCCAGGAACTGGAACATAGGTTGCAGCCTGTAAAAGGGAAACGGCTTGGAACCAGGAACCAGGAACTGGAACACGGCTTGGAACCAGGAACGGGAACACGGCTTGGAGCCTGGAACTGGAACACGGCTTGGAGCCTGGAACTGGAACACGGCTTGGAGCCTGGAACAGGAACACGGCTTAGAGCCAGGAACAGGAATATGGCTTGGAACCAGGAATAGGAAAACGGTTTGGAGCCAGGAACTGGAATACAGCTTGGAACCAGGAAGGGGAACACAGTTGGGAGCCAGGAGCTGGAACACTGCTTGGAACCAGGAACCGTAAAACGGCTTGGAACCGGGAACTGTAAAACAGCTTGGAGCCAGGAACAGGAACATGGCTTGGAGCCAGGAACTGGAATACGGCTTGGAGACAGGAACTGGAACACAAGTTGGAGCCTGGAACAGGAACACAGGTAGGAGCCAGGAACTGGAACACGGTTTGGAGACAGGAACAGGAACACGGTTTGGAGCCAGGAACTGGAACACGGTTTGGAGCCAGGAACAGGATCACGGTTTGGAGCCAGGAACTGGAATATGGTTGGGAGCCAGGAACTGGAATACGGCTTGGAGCTTGGAACTGGAACACAAGTTGGAGCATGGAACAGGAACACGGCTTGTCGCCAGGAACTGGAACACGGCTTGGAGCCTGGAACTGGAACACAAGTTGGAGACTGTAACTGGAACACGGCTTGGAGACTAGAACAGGAACACGGCTTGGAGCCTGGAACTGGAACACGGCTTGGAACCAGAAACTGGAACATTGCTTGGAACCAGGTACGGTAACATGGCTTGGAGCCTGGAACTGGAACATGGCTTGGAGCCTGGAACAGGAATACGGCTTGGAGCCAGGAACTGGAACATAGGTTGGAGCCTGGAAATGGAACATAGGTTGGAGCCTGGAACAGGAACACAGTTTGGAGCCAGGAACAGGAACACGGCTTAGAGCCAGGAACAGGAATACAGTGTGGAGCCAGGAACTGGAACATAGGTTAGAGCCTGTAAAGGGAAACGGCTTGGAACCAGGAGCTGGAACACGGCTTGGAACCAGGAACGGTAACACGGTTTGGAGCCAGGAACAGGAACACGGCTTGGAGCCTGGTGCTGGAACACGGCTTGGAGCCTGGAACTGGATCACGGCTTGGAGCCTGGAGCTGGAATATGGCTTAGAGCCAGGAACTGGAACATAGGTTGGAGCCTGGAACAGGAATACGGCTTGGAGCCAGGAACTGGAACATAGGTTGGAACCTGGAACAGGAATACGGCTTGGAGACAGGAACTGGAACATAGGTTGGAGCCTGGAAATGGAACACGGTTTGGAACCAGGAACTGGAACACGGTTTGGAGCCAGGAACTGGAAGATAGGTTGGAGCCCGGAAATGGAACACAGTTTGGAACCTGGAACTGGAACACGGTTTGGAGCCAGGAACAGGAACACGGTTTGGAGCCAGGAACAGGAACACGGCTTGGATCCTGGAACTGCAACACAAGTTGGAGCCTGGAACAGAAATACGGCTTGGAGACTGGAACTGGAACACAAGTTGGAGCCTGGAACAGGAACACAGGTTGGAGCCAGGAACTGGAACACGGTTTGGAGACAGGAACTGGAACACGACATGGAGCCAGGAACTGGAACACAGCTTGGAGCCAGGAACAGGAACACTGCTTGGAGCCTGGAACTGGAATACGGCTTGGAGCCAGGAACAGGAACACGGCTTGGAGCCAGGAACTGGTATACAGCCGGGAACCAGGAACGGGAACACAGGTTGGAGGCACGAACTGGAACACTGCTTGGGGCCAGGAACTGGAATACAGCTTGGAGACAGGAACTGGAATACGGCTTGGAGCCTGGAACTGGAACACGGTTTGGAGCCAGGAACAGGAACACGGTTTGGAGCCAGGAACTGGAACACGGTTTGGAGCCAGGAACAGGAACACGGTTTGGAGCCAGGAACTGGAATACAGTTGGGAGCCAGGAACTGGAATACGGCTTGGAGCTTGGAACTGGAACACAAGTTGGAGCCAGGAACTGGAACACTGCTTGGGGCCAGGAACTGGAATACAGCTTGGAGCCAGGAACTGGAACACGGCTTGGAAACAGGAACTGTAAAACGGCTTGGAGCCAGGAACTGGAACACTGCTTGGAACCAGGAACAGGAACATGGCTTGGAGCCAGGAACTGGAATACAGCTTGGAGCCCGGAACTGGAATACAGCTTGGAGCCAGGAACTGGAATACGGCTTGGAGCCTGGAACTGGAATACGGCTTGGAGCCTGGAACTGGAACACGGTTTGGAGCCAGGAACAGGAACACGGTTTGGAGCCAGGAACTGGAACACGGTTTGGAGCCAGGAACAGGAACACGGTTTGGAGCCAGGAACTGGAATACAGTTGGGAGCCAGGAACTGGAATACGGCTTGGAGCTTGGAACTGGAACACAAGTTGGAGCCAGGAACTGGAACACTGCTTGGGGCCAGGAACTGGAATACATCTTGGAGCCAGGAACTGGAACACGGCTTGGAAACAGGAACTGTAAAACGGCTTGGAGCCAGGAACTGGAACACTGCTTGGAACCAGGAACAGGAACATGGCTTGGAGCCAGGAACTGGAATACAGCTTGGAGCCCGGAACTGGAATACAGCTTGGAGCCAGGAACTGGAATACGGCTTGGAGCCTGGAACTGGAATACGGCTTGGAGCCAGGAAGTGGAACACAGCTTGGAACGAGGAACAGGAACACTGCTTGGAGCCAGGAACTGGAATACAGCTTGGTGACTGTAACTGGAACACGGCTTGGAGACTGGAACAGGAACACGGCTTGGAGCCTGGAACTGGAACACAGCTTGGAACCAAAAACTGGAACACGGCTTGGAGCCAGGAACAGGAACACAGCTTGGAGACTGTAACTGGAACACGGCTTGGAGACTGGAATAGGAACACGGCTTGGAGCCAGGAACTGGAATACAGCTTGGAACCAGGAACTGGAATATGGCTTGGAACCAGTAACGGTAACACGGTTTGGAGCCACGAACAGGAAAACGGCTTGGAGCCAGGAAATGGAACACGGCTTGGAGCCTGGAGCTGGAACAAGGCTTGGAGCCTGGAACTGGAACACGGCTTGGAGCCTGGAGCTGGAATATGGCTTAGAGCCAGGAACTGGAACATAGGTTGGAGCCTGGAACAGGAATACGGCTTGGAGCCAGGAACTGGAACATAGGTTGGAGCCTGGAAATGGAACACGATTTAGAACCAGGAACTGGAACAAGGTTTGGAGCCAGGAACTGGAACATAGGTTGCAGCCTGTAAAAGGGAAACGGCTTGGAACCAGGAACCAGGTACTGGAACACGGCTTGGAACCAGGAACGGGAACACGGCTTGGAGCCTGGAACTGGAATACAGTGTAGAGCCAGGAACTGGAACATAGGTTGCAGCCTGTAAAAGGGAAACGGCTTGGAACCAGGAACCAGGTACTGGAACACGGCTTGGAACCAGGAACGGGAACACGGCTTGGAGCCTGGAACTGGAACACGGCTTGGAGCCTGGAACTGGAACACGGCTTGGAGCCTGGAACAGGAACACGGCTTAGAGCCAGGAACAGGAATATGGCTTGGAACCAGGAATAGGAAAACGGTTTGGAGCCAGGAACTGGAATACAGCTTGGAACCAGGAAGGGGAACACAGTTGGGAGCCAGGAGCTGGAACACTGCTTGGAACCAGGAACCGTAAAACGGCTTGGAACCGGGAACTGTAAAACAGCTTGGAGCCAGGAACAGGAACACGGCTTGGAGCCAGGAACTGGAATACGGCTTGGAGACAGGAACTGGAACACAAGTTGGAGCCTGGAACAGGAACACAGGTAGGAGCCAGGAACTGGAACACGGTTTGGAGACAGGAACAGGAACACGGTTTGGAGCCAGGAACTGGAACACGGTTTGGAGCCAGGAACAGGATCACGGTTTGGAGCCAGGAACTGGAATATGGTTGGGAGCCAGGAACTGGAATACGGCTTGGAGCTTGGAACTGGAACACAAGTTGGAGACAGAACTGGAACACGGCTTGGAGCCTGGAACTGGAACACAAGTTGGAGCCTGGAACAGAAATACTGCTTGGAGACTGGAACTGGAACACAGGTTGGAGCCAGGAACTGGAACACGGTTTGCAGACAGGAACTGCAACACGACTTGGAGCCAGGAAGTGGAACACAGCTTGGAACGAGGAACAGGAACACTGCTTGGAGCCTGGAACTGGAATACAGCCTGGAACCAGGAACGGGAACACAGGTTGGAGTCAGGAACTGGAACACAGTTTGGAGCCAGGAACTGGAATACAGCTTGGAGACTGTAACTGGAACACGGCTTGGAGACTGGAACAGGAACACGGCTTGGAGCCTGGAACTGGAACACAGCTTGGAACCAAAAACTGGAACACGACTTGGAGCCAGGAACAAGAACACAGCTTGGAGACTGTAACTGGAACACGGCTTGGAGACTGGAACAGGAACATGGCTTGGAACCAGGAACTGGAATATGGCTTGGAACCAGTAACGGTAACACGGTTTGGAGCCAGGAACAGGAACACGGCTTGGAGCCAGGAAATGGAACACGGCTTGGAGCCTGGAGCTGGAACAAGGCTTGGAGCCTGGAACTGGAACACCTCTTGGAGCCTGGAGCTGGAATATGGCTTAGAGCCAGGAACTGGAACATAGGTTGGAGCCTGGAACAGGAATACGGCTTGGAGCCAGGAACTGGAACATAGGTTGGAGCCTGGAAATGGAACACGATTTAGAACCAGGAACTGGAACAAGGTTTGGAGCCAGGAACTGGAACATAGGTTGCAGCCTGGAAATGGTACACGATTTAGAACCAGGAACTGGAATACAGCTTGGAACCAGGAACGGGAACACAGTTTGGAGCCAGGAACTGGAACACTGCTTGGAACCAGGAACCGTAAAACGGCTTGGAACCGGGAACTGTAAATCAGCTTGGAGCCAGGAACAGGAACACGGCTTGCAGCCAGGAACTGGAATACGGCTTGCAGACAGGAACTGGAACACAAGTTGGAGCCTGGAACACGAACACTGCTTGGAGCCAGGAACTGGAATACGGCTTGGAGACTGGAACTGGAACACAAGTTGGAGCCTGGAACAGGAACACAGGTTGGAGCCAGGAACTGGAACACGGTTTGGAGACAGGAACTGGAACACAACTTGGAGCCAGGAACTGGAACACAGCTTGGAACCAGGAACAAGAACATTGCTTGGAGCCTTGAACTGGAATACGGCTTGGAGACAGGAACAGGAACACGGCTTGGAGCCAGGAACTGGAATACAGCCTGGAACCAGGAACGGGAACACAGGTTGGACCAGGAACTGGAACACTGCTTGGGGCCAGGAACTGGAATACAGCTTGGAGACAGGAACTGGAACATGGCTTGGAACCAGGAACTGTAAAACGGCTTGGAGCCAGGAACTGGAACACTGCTTGGAGCCAGGAACTGGAATACAGCTTGGAGCCAGGAACTGGAATACAGCTTGGAGCCAGGAACTGGAATACGGCTTGGAGCCTGGAACTGGAATACGGCTTGGAGCCTGGATCTGGAACACGGTTTGGAGCCAGGAACAGGAACACGGTTTGGCGCCAGGAACTGGAACATGGTTTGGAGCCAGGAACAGGAACACGGTTTGGAGCCAGGAACTGGAATACGGTTGGGAGCCAGGAACTGGAATACGGCTTGGAGCTTGGAACTGGAACACATGTTGGAGCCTGGAACAGGAACACGGATTGTAGCCAGGAACTGGAACACGGCTTGGAGCCAGGAACTGGAAAACATGTTGGAGCCTGGAACAGGAATACGGCTTGGAGATTGGAACTGGAACACAAGTTGGAGCCTGGAACAGGAACACAGTTTGGAGCCTGGAAAAGGAACACGGCTTGGAGTCAGGAACTGGAACACAGTGTGGAGCCAGGAACTGGAACATAGGTTGGAGCCTGTAAAGGGAAACGGCTTGGAACCAGGAGCTGGAACACGGCTTGGAACCAGGAACTGGAACACGGCTTGGAGCCTGGTGCTGGAACACGGCTTGGAGTCTGGAACTGGAACACTGCTTGGAGCCTGGAGCTGGAATATGGCTTAGAGCCAGGAACTGGAACATAGGTTGGAGCTTGGAAATGGAATACGGCTTGGAGCCAGGAACTGGAACATAGGTTGGAGCCTGGAAATGGAACACGGTTTGGAACCAGGAACTGGAACACGGTTTAGAACCAGGAACTGGAACACGGTTTGGAGCCAGGAACAGGAACACGGCTTAGAGCCAGGAACTGGAATACAGTGTGGAGCCAGGAACTGGAACATAGGTTGCAGCCTGTAAAAGGGAAACGGCTTGGAACCAGGAACCAGGAACTGGAACACGGCTTGGAACCAGGAACGGGAACACGGCTTGGAGCCTGGAACTGGAACACGGCTTGGAGCCTGGAACTGGAACACGGCTTGGAGCCTGGAACAGGAACACGGCTTAGAGCCAGGAACAGGAATATGGCTTGGAACCAGGAATAGGAAAACGGTTTGGAGCCAGGAACTGGAATACAGCTTGGAACCAGGAAGGGGAACACAGTTGGGAGCCAGGAGCTGGAACACTGCTTGGAACCAGGAACCGTAAAACGGCTTGGAACCGGGAACTATAAAACAGCTTGGAGCCAGGAACAGGAACACGGCTTGGAGCCAGGAACTGGAATACGGCTTAGAGACAGGAACTGGAACACAAGTTGGAGCCTGGAACAGGAACACAGGTAGGAGCCAGGAACTGGAACACGGTTTGGAGACAGGAACTGGAACACGACTTGGAGCCAGGAACTGGAACACAGCTTGGAACCAGGAACAGGAACATTGCTTGGAGCCTTGAACTGGAATACGGCTTGGAGACAGGAACAGGAACACGGCTTGGAGCCAGGAACTGGAATACAGCCTGGAACCAGCAACGGGAACACAGGTTGGAGCCAGGAACTGGAACACTGCTTGAGGCCAGGAACTGGAATACAGCTTGGAGCCAGGAACTGTAAAACGGCTTGGAGCCAGGAACTGGAACACTGCTTGGAACCAGGAACAGGAACATGGCTTGGAGCCAGGAACTGGAATACAGCTTGGAGCCAGGAACTGGAATACGGCTTGGAGCCTGGAACTGGAATACGGCTTGGAGCCTGGAACTGGAACACGGTTTGGAGCCAGGAACAGGAACACGGTTTGGAGCCAGGAACTGGAACACGGTTTGGAGCCAGGAACAGGAACACGGTTTGGCGCCAGGAACTGGAATACGGTTGGGAGCCAGGAACTGGAATACGGCTTGGAGCTTGGAACTGGAACACATGTTGGAGCCTGGAACAGGAACACGGCTTGTAGCCAGGAACTGGAACACGGCTTGGAGCCTGGAACTGGAACACAAGTTGGAGCCTGGAACAGGAATACGGCTTGGTGACTGGAACTGGATCACAAGTTGGAGTCTGGAACAGCAACACAGGTTGGAGCCTGGAACTGGAACACGGCTTGGAACCAGAAACTGGAACATGGCTTGGAACCAGGAACGGTAACACGGTTTGGAGCCAGGAACAGGAACACGGCTTGGTGCCAGGAACTGGAACACGGCTTGGTGCCAGGAACTGGAACACGGCTTGCAGACTGGAGCTGGAACACGGCTTGGAGCCTGGAACTGGAACATGGCTTGGAGCCTGGAACAGGAATACGGCTTGGAGCCAGGAACTGGAATATAGGTTGGAGCCTGGAAATGGAACATAGGTTGGAGCCTGGAACTGGAACACAGTTTGGAGCCAGGAACAGGAACACGGCTTAGAGCCAGGAACTGGAACACAGGTTGGAGCCTGGAACAGGAACACAGTTTGGAGCCAGGAACAGGAACACGGCTTAGAGCCAGGAACTGGAATACAGTGTGGAACCAGGAACTGTAACACGGCTTGGAGCCAGGAACTGGAATACAGCTTGGAACCAGGAACGGGAACACAGTTTGGAGCCAGGAACTGGAACACTGCTTGGAACCAGGAACCGTAAAACGGCTTGGAACCGGGAACTGTAAAACAGCTTGGAGCCAGGAACAGGAACACGGCTTGCAGCCAGGAACTGGAATACGGCTTGCAGACAGGAACTGGAACACAAGTTGGAGCCTGGAACAGGAACACTGCTTGGAGCCAGCAACTGGAATACGGCTTGGAGACTGGAACTGGAACACAAGTTGGAGCCTGGAACAGGAACACAGGTTGGAGCCAGGAACTGGAACACGGTTTGGAGACAGGAACTGGAATACGGCTTGCAGACAGGAACTGGAACACAAGTTGGAGCATGGAACAGGAACACTGCTTGGAGCCAGGAACTGGAATACGGCTTGGAGACTGGAACTGGAACACAAGTTGGAGCCTGGAACAGGAACACAGGTTGGAGCCAGGAACTGGAACACGACTTGGAGCCAGGAACTGGAACACAGCTTGGAACCAGGAACAAGAACATTGCTTGGAGCCTTGAACTGGAATACGGCTTGGAGACAGGAACAGCAACACGGCTTGGAGCCAGGAACTGGAATACAGCCTGGAACCAGGAACGGGAACACAGGTTGGAGCCAGGAACTGGAACACTGCTTGGGGCCAGGAACTGGAATACAGCTTGGAGCCAGGAACTGGAACACGGCTTGGAACCAGGAACTGTAAAACGGCTTGGAGCCAGGAACTGGAACACTGCTTGGAGCCAGGAACTGGAATACAGCTTGGAGCCAGGAACTGGAATACAGCTTGGAGCCAGTAACTGGAATACGGCTTGGAGCCTGGAACTGGAACACGGCTTGGAGCCTGGATCTGGAACACGGTTTGGAGCCAGGAATAGGAAAACGGTTTGGAGCCAGGAACTGGAATACAGCTTGGATCCAGGAACGGGAACAGAGTTTGGAGCCAGGAACGGGAACACTGCTTGGAACCAGGAACCGTAAAACGGCTTGAAACCGGGAACTGGAACACGGTTTGGAGTCAGGAACAGGAACACGGTTTGGCGCCAGGAACTGGAACATGGTTTGGAGCCAGGAACAGGAACACGGTTTGGAGCCAGGAACTGGAATACGGTTGGGAGACAGGAACTGGAACACAACTTGGAGCCAGGAACTGGAACACAGCTTGGAACCAGGAACAAGAACATTGCTTGGAGCCTTGAACTGGAATACGGCTTGGAGACAGGAACAGGAACACGGCTTGGAGCCAGGAACTGGAATACAGCCTGGAACCAGGAACGGGAACACAGGTTGGACCAGGAACTGGAACACTGCTTGGGGCCAGGAACTGGAATACAGCTTGGAGACAGGAACTGGAACATGGCTTGGAACCAGGAACTGTAAAACGGCTTGGAGCCAGGAACTGGAACACTGCTTGGAGCCAGGAACTGGAATACAGCTTGGAGCCAGGAACTGGAATACAGCTTGGAGCCAGGAACTGGAATACGGCTTGGAGCCTGGAACTGGAATACGGCTTGGAGCCTGGATCTGGAACACGGTTTGGAGCCAGGAACAGGAACACGGTTTGGCGCCAGGAACTGGAACATGGTTTGGAGCCAGGAACAGGAACACGGTTTGGAGCCAGGAACTGGAATACGGTTGGGAGCCAGGAACTGGAATACGGCTTGGAGCTTGGAACTGGAACACATGTTGGAGCCTGGAACAGGAACACGGATTGTAGCCAGGAACTGGAACACGGCTTGGAGCCAGGAACTGGAAAACATGTTGGAGCCTGGAACAGGAATACGGCTTGGAGATTGGAACTGGAACACAAGTTGGAGCCTGGAACAGGAACACAGTTTGGAGCCTGGAAAAGGAACACGGTTTGGAGCCAGGAACTGGAATACGGTTGGGAGACAGGAACTGGAACACAACTTGGAGCCAGGAACTGGAACACAGCTTGGAACCAGGAACAAGAACATTGCTTGGAGCCTTGAACTGGAATACGGCTTGGAGACAGGAACAGGAACACGGCTTGGAGCCAGGAACTGGAATACAGCCTGGAACCAGGAACGGGAACACAGGTTGGACCAGGAACTGGAACACTGCTTGGGGCCAGGAACTGGAATACAGCTTGGAGACAGGAACTGGAACATGGCTTGGAACCAGGAACTGTAAAACGGCTTGGAGCCAGGAACTGGAACACTGCTTGGAGCCAGGAACTGGAATACAGCTTGGAGCCAGGAACTGGAATACAGCTTGGAGCCGGGAACTGGAATACGGCTTGGAGCCTGGAACTGGAATACGGCTTGGAGCCTGGATCTGGAACACGGTTTGGAGCCAGGAACAGGAACACGGTTTGGCGCCAGGAACTGGAACATGGTTTGGAGCCAGGAACAGGAACACGGTTTGGAGCCAGGAACTGGAATACGGTTGGGAGCCAGGAACTGGAATACGGCTTGGAGCTTGGAACTGGAACACATGTTGGAGCCTGGAACAGGAACACGGATTGTAGCCAGGAACTGGAACACGGCTTGGAGCCAGGAACTGGAAAACATGTTGGAGCCTGGAACAGGAATACGGCTTGGAGATTGGAACTGGAACACAAGTTGGAGCCTGGAACAGGAACACAGTTTGGAGCCTGGAAAAGGAACACGGCTTGGAGTCAGGAACTGGAACACAGTGTGGAGCCAGGAACTGGAACATAGGTTGGAGCCTGTAAAGGGAAACGGCTTGGAACCAGGAGCTGGAACACGGCTTGGAACCAGGAACTGGAACACGGCTTGGAGCCTGGTGCTGGAACACGGCTTGGAGTCTGGAACTGGAACACTGCTTGGAGCCTGGAGCTGGAATATGGCTTAGAGCCAGGAACTGGAACATAGGTTGGAGCCTGGAAATGGAATACGGCTTGGAGCCAGGAACTGGAACATAGGTTGGAGCCTGGAAATGGAACACGGTTTGGAACCAGGAACTGGAACACGGTTTAGAGCCAGGAACTGGAACACGGTTTGGAGCCAGGAACAGGAACACGGCTTAGAGCCAGGAACTGGAATACAGTGTGGAGCCAGGAACTGGAACATAGGTTGCAGCCTGTAAAAGGGAAACGGCTTGGAACCAGGAACCAGGAACTGGAACACGGCTTGGAACCAGGAACGGGAACACGGCTTGGAGCCTGGAACTGGAACACGGCTTGGAGCCTGGAACTGGAACACGGCTTGGAGCCTGGAACAGGAACACGGCTTAGAGCCAGGAACAGGAATATGGCTTGGAACCAGGAATAGGAAAACGGTTTGGAGCCAGGAACTGGAATACAGCTTGGAACCAGGAAGGGGAACACAGTTGGGAGCCAGGAGCTGGAACACTGCTTGGAACCAGGAACCGTAAAACGGCTTGGAACCGGGAACTGTAAAACAGCTTGGAGCCAGGAACAGGAACACGGCTTGGAGCCAGGAACTGGAATACGGCTTAGAGACAGGAACTGGAACACAAGTTGGAGCCTGGAACAGGAACACAGGTAGGAGCCAGGAACTGGAACACGGTTTGGAGACAGGAACTGGAACACGACTTGGAGCCAGGAACTGGAACACAGCTTGGAACCAGGAACAGGAACATTGCTTGGAGCCTTGAACTGGAATACGGCTTGGAGACAGGAACAGGAACACGGCTTGGAGCCAGGAACTGGAATACAGCCTGGAACCAGCAACGGGAACACAGGTTGGAGCCAGGAACTGGAACACTGCTTGAGGCCAGGAACTGGAATACAGCTTGGAGCCAGGAACTGTAAAACGGCTTGGAGCCAGGAACTGGAACACTGCTTGGAACCAGGAACAGGAACATGGCTTGGAGCCAGGAACTGGAATACAGCTTGGAGCCAGGAACTGGAATACGGCTTGGAGCCTGGAACTGGAATACGGCTTGGAGCCTGGAACTGGAACACGGTTTGGAGCCAGGAACAGGAACACGGTTTGGAGCCAGGAACTGGAACACGGTTTGGAGCCAGGAACAGGAACACGGTTTGGCGCCAGGAACTGGAATACGGTTGGGAGCCAGGAACTGGAATACGGCTTGGAGCTTGGAACTGGAACACATGTTGGAGCCTGGAACAGGAACACGGCTTGTAGCCAGGAACTGGAACACGGCTTGGAGCCTGGAACTGGAACACGGCTTGGAACCAGAAACTGGAACATGGCTTGGAACCAGGAACGGTAATACGGTTTGGAGCCAGGAACAGGAACACGGCTTGGTGCCAGGAACTGGAACACGGCTTGCAGACTGGAGCTGGAACACGGCTTGGAGCCTGGAACTGGAACATGGCTTGGAGCCTGGAACAGGAATACGGCTTGGAGCCAGGAACTGGAACATAGGTTGGAGCCTGGAAATGGAACATAGGTTGGAGCCTGGAACTGGAACACAGTTTGGAGCCAGGAACAGGAACACAGGTTGGAGCCTGGAACAGGAACACAGTTTGGAGCCAGGAACAGGAACACGGCTTAGAGCCAGGAACTGGAATACAGTGTGGAACCAGGAACTGTAACACGGCTTGGAGCCAGGAACTGGAATACAGCTTGGAACCAGGAACGGGAACACAGTTTGGAGCCAGGAACTGGAACACTGCTTGGAACCAGGAACCGTAAAACGGCTTGGAACCGGGAACTGTAAAACAGCTTGGAGCCAGGAACAGGAACACGGCTTGCAGCCAGGAACTGGAATACGGCTTGCAGACAGGAACTGGAACACAAGTTGGAGCCTGGAACAGGAACACTGCTTGGAGCCAGCAACTGGAATACGGCTTGGAGACTGGAACTGGAACACAAGTTGGAGCCTGGAACAGGAACACAGGTTGGAGCCAGGAACAGGAACACGGTTTGGCGCCAGGAACTGGAATACGGTTGGGAGCCAGGAACTGGAATACGGCTTGGAGCTTGGAACTGGAACACATGTTGGAGCCTGGAACAGGAACACGGCTTGTAGCCAGGAACTGGAACACGGCTTGGAGCCTGGAACTGGAACACGGCTTGGAACCAGAAACTGGAACATGGCTTGGAACCAGGAACGGTAATACGGTTTGGAGCCAGGAACAGGAACACGGCTTGGTGCCAGGAACTGGAACACGGCTTGCAGACTGGAGCTGGAACACGGCTTGGAGCCTGGAACTGGAACATGGCTTGGAGCCTGGAACAGGAATACGGCTTGGAGCCAGGAACTGGAACATAGGTTGGAGCCTGGAAATGGAACATAGGTTGGAGCCTGGAACTGGAACACAGTTTGGAGCCAGGAACAGGAACACAGGTTGGAGCCTGGAACAGGAACACAGTTTGGAGCCAGGAACAGGAACACGGCTTAGAGCCAGGAACTGGAATACAGTGTGGAACCAGGAACTGTAACACGGCTTGGAGCCAGGAACTGGAATACAGCTTGGAACCAGGAACGGGAACACAGTTTGGAGCCAGGAACTGGAACACTGCTTGGAACCAGGAACCGTAAAACGGCTTGGAACCGGGAACTGTAAAACAGCTTGGAGCCAGGAACAGGAACACGGCTTGCAGCCAGGAACTGGAATACGGCTTGCAGACAGGAACTGGAACACAAGTTGGAGCCTGGAACAGGAACACTGCTTGGAGCCAGCAACTGGAATACGGCTTGGAGACTGGAACTGGAACACAAGTTGGAGCCTGGAACAGGAACACAGGTTGGAGCCAGGAACTGGAACACGGTTTGGAGACAGGAACTGGAATACGGCTTGCAGACAGGAACTGGAACACAAGTTGGAGCATGGAACAGGAACACTGCTTGGAGCCAGGAACTGGAATACGGCTTGGAGACTGGAACTGGAACACAAGTTGGAGCCTGGAACAGGAACACAGGTTGGAGCCAGGAACTGGAACACGACTTGGTGCCAGGAACTGGAACACAGCTTGGAACCAGGAACAAGAACATTGCTTGGAGCCTTGAACTGGAATACGGCTTGGAGACAGGAACAGCAACACGGCTTGGAGTCAGGAACTGGAATACAGCCTGGAACCAGGAACGGGAACACAGGTTGGAGCCAGGAACTGGAACACTGCTTGGGGCCAGGAACTGGAATACAGCTTGGAGCCAGGAACTGGAACACGGCTTGGAACCAGGAACTGTAAAACGGCTTGGAGCCAGGAACTGGAACACTGCTTGGAGCCAGGAACTGGAATACAGCTTGGAGCCAGGAACTGGAATACAGCTTGGAGCCAGGAACTGGAATACAGCTTGGAGCCAGGAACTGGAATACGGCTTGGAGCCTGGAACTGGAACACGGCTTGGAGCCTGGATCTGGAACACGGTTTGGAGCCAGGAACAGGAACACGGTTTGGAGCCAGGAACTGGAATACGGTTGGGAGCCAGGAACTGGAATACGGCTTGGAGCTTGGAACTGGAACACATGTTGGAGCCTGGAACAGGAACAGGGCTTGAGCCAGGAACTGGAACACAAGTTGGAGCCTGGAACAGGAATACGGCTTGGAGACTGGAACTGGAACACAAGTTGGAGTCTGGAACAGCAACACAGGTTGGAGCCAGGAAAAGGAACACGGCTTGGAGTCAGGAACTGGAACACAGCTTGGAGACTGTAACTGGAACACGGCTTGGAGACTAGAACAGGAACACGGCTTGGAGCCTGGAACTGGAACACGGCTTGGAACCAGAAACTGGAACATTGCTTGGAACCAGGTACGGTAACATGGCTTGGAGCCTGGAACTGGAACATGGCTTGGAGCCTGGAACAGGAATACGGCTTGGAGCCAGGAACTGGAACATAGGTTGGAGCTTGGAAATGGAACATAGGTTGGAGCCTGGAACAGGAACACAGTTTGGAGCCAGGAACAGGAAAACGGCTTAGAGCCAGGAACAGGAATACAGTGTGGAGCCAGGAACTGGAACATAGGTTAGAGCCTGTAAAGGGAAACGGCTTGGAACCAGGAGCTGGAACAGGGCTTGGAACCAGGAACTGTAACACGTGTTGGAGCCAGGAACAGGAACACGGCTTGGAGCCTGGTGCTGGAACACGGCTTGGAGCCTGGAACTGGAACACGGCTTGGAGCCTGGAGCTGGAATATGGCTTAGAGCCAGGAACTGGAACATAGGTTGGAGCCTGGAACAGGAATACGGCTTGGAGCCAGGAACTGGAACATAGGTTGGAGCCTGGAAATGGAACACGATTTAGAACCAGGAACTGGAACATAGGTTGGAGCCTGGAAATGGAACACGGTTTGGAACCAGGAACTGGAACACGGTTTGGAGCCAGGAACTGGAAGATAGGTTGGAGCCTGGAAATGGAACACGGTTTGGAACCTGGAACTGGAACACGGTTTGGAGCCAGGAACAGGAACACGGTTTGGAGCCAGGAACAGGAACACGGCTTGGATCCTGGAACTGCAACACAAGTTGGAGCCTGGAACAGAAATACGGCTTGGAGACTGGAACTGGAACACAAGTTGGAGCCTGGAACAGGAACACAGGTTGGAGCCAGGAACTGGAACACGGTTTGGAGACAGGAACTGGAACACGACATGGAGCCAGGAACTGGAACACAGCTTGGAACCAGGAACAGGAACACTGCTTGGAGCCAGGAACTGGAATACGGCTTGGAGACAGGAACAGGAACACGGCTTGGAGCCAGGAACTGGTATACAGCCTGGAACCAGGAACGGGAACACAGGTTGGAGCCAGGAACTGGAACACTGCTTGGGGCCAGGAACTGGAATACAGCTTGGAGCCAGGAACTGGAACACGGCTTAGAGCCAGGAACTGGAATACGGCTTGGAGCCTGGAACTGGAACACGGTTTGGAGCCAGGAACAGGAACACGGTTTGGAGCCAGGAACTGGAACACGGTTTGGAGCCAGGAACAGGAACACGGTTTGGAGCCAGGAACTGGAATACAGTTGGGAGCCAGGAACTGGAATACGGCTTGGAGCTTGGAACAGGAACACAAGTTGGAGCCAGGAACTGGAACACTGCTTGGAACCAGGAACAGGAACATGGCTTGGAGCCAGGAACTGGAATACAGCTTGGAGCCCGGAACTGGAATACGGCTTGGAGCCAGGAACTGGAATACGGCTTGGAGCCTGGAACTGGAATACGGCTAGGAACCAGGAACAGGAACACGGTTTGGAGCCAGGAACTGGAACACGGTTTGGAGCCAGGAACTGGAATACAGTTGGGAGCCAGGAACTGGAATACGGCTTGGAGCTTGGAACTGGAACACAAGTTGGAGCCAGGAACTGGAACACTGCTTGGAGCCTTGAACTGGAATACGGCTTGGAGACAGGAACAGGAACACGGCTTGGAGCCAGGAACTGGAATACAGCCTGGAACCAGGAAAGGGAACACAGGTTGGAGCCAGGAACTGGAACACTGCTTGGGGCCAGGAACTGGAACACGGCTTGGAACCAGGAACTGTAAAACGGCTTGGAGCCAGGAACTGGAACATGGTTTGGAGCCAGGAACAGGAATACGGTTTGGAGCCAGGAACTGGAATACGGTTGGGAGCCAGGAACTGGAATACGGCTTTGAGCTTGGAACTGGAACACATGTTGGAGCCTGGAACAGGAACACGGATTGTAGCCAGGAACTGGAACACGGCTTGGAGCCAGGAACTGGAATACAGCTTGGAGCCAGGAACTGGAACACGGCTTGGAACCAGGAACTGTAAAACGGCTTGGAGCATGGAACTGGAACACTGCTTGGAACCAGGAACAGGAACATGGCTTGGAACCAGGAACTGGAATACAGCTTGGAGCCAGGAACTGGAATACAGCTTGGAGCCAGGAACTGGAATACGGCTTGGAGCCTGGAACTGGAATACGGCTTGGAGCCTGGATCTGGAACACGGTTTGGAGCCAGGAACAGGAACACGGTTTGGCGCCAGGAACTGGAACATGGTTTGGAGCCAGGAACAGGAACACGGTTTGGAGCCAGGAACTGGAATACGGTTGGGAGCCAGGAACTGGAATACGGCTTGGAGCTTGGAACTGGAACACATGTTGGAGCCTGGAACAGGAACACGGCTTAAGCCAGGAACTGGAACACAAGTTGGAGCCTGGAACAGGAATACGGCTTGGAGACTGGAACTGGAACACAAGTTGGAGTCTGGAACAGCAACACAGGTTGGAGCCAGGAAAAGGAACTCGGCTTGGAGTCAGGAACTGGAACACAGCTTGGAGACTGTAACTGGAACACGGCTTGGAGACTAGAACAGGAACACGGCTTGGAGCCTGGAACTGGAACACGGCTTGGAACCAGAAACTGGAACATTGCTTGGAACCAGGTACGGTAACATGGCTTGGAGCCTGGAACTGGAACATGGCTTGGAGCCTGGAACAGGAATACGGCTTGGAGCCAGGAACTGGAACATAGGTTGGAGCTTGGAAATGGAACATAGGTTGGAGCCTGGAACAGGAACACAGTTTGGAGCCAGGAACAGGAACACGGCTTAGAGCCAGGAACAGGAATACAGTGTGGAGCCAGGAACTGGAACATAGGTTAGAGCCTGTAAAGGGAAACGGCTTGGAACCAGGAGCTGGAACAGGGCTTGGAACCAGGAACGGTAACACGGTTTGGAGCCAGGAACAGGAACACGGCTTGGAGCCTGGTGCTGGAACACGGCTTGGAGCCTGGAACTGGAACACGGCTTGGAGCCTGGAGCTGGAATATGGCTTAGAGCCAGGAACTGGAACATAGGTTGGAGCCTGTAACAGGAATACGGCTTGGAGCCAGGAACTGGAACATAGGTTGGAGCCTGGAACAGGAATACGGCTTGGAGACAGGAACTGGACCATAGGTTGGAGCCTGGAAATGGAACACGGTTTGGAACCAGGAACTGGAACACGGTTTGGAGCCAGGAACTGGAAGATAGGTTGGAGCCTGGAAATGGAACACGGTTTGGAACCTGGAACTGGAACACGGTTTGGAGCCAGGAACAGGAACACGGTTTGGAGCCAGGAACAGGAACACGGCTTGGATCCTGGAACTGCAACACAAGTTGGAGCCTGGAACAGAAATACGGCTTGGAGACTGGAACTGGAACACAAGTTGGAGCCTGGAACTGGAACACGGTTTGGAGACAGGAACTGGAACTCGACATGGAGCCAGGAACTGGAACACAGCTTGGAACCAGGAACAGGAACACTGCTTGGAGCCTGGAACTGGAATACGGCTTGGAGACAGGAACAGGAACACGGCTTGGAGCCAGGAACTGGTATACAGCCTGGAACCAGGAAAGGGAACACAGGTTGGAGCCAGGAACTGGAACACTGCTTGGGGCCAGGAACTGGAATACAGCTTGGAGCCAGGAACTGGAACACGGCTTAGAGCCAGGAACTGGAACACGGTTTGGAGCCAGGAACAGGAACACGGTTTGGAGCCAGGAACTGGAATACAGTTGGGAGCCAGGAACTGGAATACGGCTTGGAGCTTGGAACTGGAACACAAGTTGGAGCCAGGAACTGGAACACTGCTTGGAACCAGGAACAGGAACATGGCTTGGAGCCAGGAACTGGAATACAGCTTGGAGCCCGGAACTGGAATACAGCTTGGAGCCAGGAACTGGAATACGGCTTGGAGCCTGGAACTGGAATACGGCTTGGAGCCTGGAACTAGAACACGGTTTGGAGCCAGGAACAGGAACACGGTTTGGAGCCAGGAACTGGAACACGGTTTGGAGCCAGGAACAGGAACACGGTTTGGAGCCAGGAACTGGAATACAGTTGGGAGCCAGGAACTGGAATACGGCTTGGAGCTTGGAACTGGAACACAAGTTGGAGCCAGGAAATGGAAAACTGCTTGGGGCCAGGAACTGGAATACAGCTTGGAGCCAGGAACTGGAACACGGCTTGGAAACAGGAACTGTAAAACGGCTTGGAGTCAGGAACTGGAACACTGCTTGGAACCAGGAACAGGAACATGGCTTGGAGCCAGGAACTGGAATACAGCTTGGAGCCCGGAACTGGAATACAGCTTGGAGCCAGGAACTGGAATACGGCTTGGAGCCTGGAACTGGAATACGGCTTGGAGCCAGGAAGTGGAACACAGCTTGGAACGAGGAACAGGAACACTGCGTGGAGCCAGGAACTGGAATACAGCTTGGTGACTGTAACTGGAACACGGCTTGGAGACTGGAACAGGAACACGGCTTGGAGCCTGGAACTGGAACACAGCTTGGAACCAAAAACTGGAACACGGCTTGGAGCCAGGAACAGGAACACAGCTTGGAGACTGTAACTGGAACACGGCTTGGAGACTGGAATAGGAACACGGCTTGGAGCCAGGAACTGGAATACAGCTTGGAACCAGGAACAGGAATATGGCTTGGAACCAGTAACGGTAACACGGTTTGGAGCCAGGAACAGGAACACGGCTTGGAGCCAGGAAATGGAACACGGCTTGGAGCCTGGAGCTGGAACAAGGCTTGGAGCCTGGAACTGGAACACGGCCTGGAGCCTGGAGCTGGAATATGGCTTAGAGCCAGGAACTGGAACATAGGTTGGAGCCTGGAACAGGAATACGGCTTGGAGCTAGGAACTGGAACATAGGTTGGAGCCTGGAAATGGAACACGATTTAGAACCAGGAACTGGAACAAGGTTTGGAGCCAGGAACTGGAACATAGGTTGGAGCCTGGAAATGGAACACGATTTAGAACCAGGAACTGGAATACAGCTTGGAAACAGGAACGGGAACACAGTTTGGAGCCAGGAACTGGAACACTGCTTGGAACCAGGAACCGTAAAACGGCTTGGAACCGGGAACTGTAAAACAGCTTGGAGCCAGGAACAGGAACACGGCTTGCAGACAGGAACTGGAACACAAGTTGGAGCCTGGAACAGGAACACTGCTTGGAGCCAGGAACTGGAATACGGCTTGGAGACTGCAACTGGAACACAAGTTGGAGCCTGGAACAGGAACACAGGTTGGAGCCAGGAACTGGAACATGGTTTGGAGACAGGAACTGGAACACAACTTGGAGCCAGGAACTGGAACACAGCTTGGAACCAGGAACAAGAACATTGCTTGGAGCCTTGAACTGGAATACGGCTTGGAGACAGGAACTGGAATACAGCCTGGAACCAGGAACGGGAACACAGGTTGGAGCCAGGAACTGGAACACTGCTTGGGGCCAGGAACTGGAACACGGCTTGGAACCAGGAACTGTAAAACGGCTTGGAGCCAGGAACTGGAACACTGCTTGGAACCAGGAACAGGAACATGGCTTGGAGCCAGGAACTGGAATACAGCTTGGAGCCAGGAACTGGAATACGGCTTGGAGACTGGAACTGGAATACGGCTTGGAGCCTGGATCTGGAACACGGTTTGGAGCCAGGAACAGGAACACGGTTTGGCGCCAGGAACTGGAACATGGTTTGGAGCCAGGAACAGGAACACGGTTTGGAGCCAGGAACTGGAAAACATGTTGGAGCCTGGAACAGGAATACGGATTGTAGCCAGGAACTGGAACACGGCTTGGAGCCAAAAACTGGAAAACATGTTGGAGCCTGGAACAGGAATACGGCTTGGAGATTGGAACTGGAACACAAGTCGGAGTCTGGAACAGGAACACAGTTTGGAGCCTGGAAAAGGAACACGGCTTGGAGTCAGGAACTGGAACACAGTGTGGAGCCAGGAACTGGAACATAGGTTGGAGCCTGTAAAGGGAAACGGCTTGGAACCAGGAGCTGGAACACGGCTTGGAACCAGGAACTGGAACACGGCTTGGAGCCTGGTGCTGGAACACGCCTTGGAGCCTGGAACTGGAACACGGCTTGGACCCTGGAGCTGGAATATGGCTTAGAGCCAGGAACTGGAACATAGGTTGGAGCCTGGAACAGGAATACGGCTTGGAGCCAGGAACTGGAACATAGGTTGGAGGCTGGAAATGGAATACGGTTTGGAACCAGGAACTGGAACACGGTTTAGAGCCAGGAACTGGAACACGGTTTGGAGCCAGGAACAGGAACACGGCTTAGAGCCAGGAACTGGAATACAGTGTGGAGCCAGGAACTGGAACATAGGTTGCAGCCTGTAAAAGGGAAACGGCTTGGAACCAGGAACCAGGAACTGGAACACGGCTTGGAACCAGGAACGGGAACACGGCTTGGAGCCTGGAACTGGAACACGGCTTGGAGCCTGGAACTGGAACACGGCTTGGAGCCTGGAACAGGAACACGGCTTAGAGCCAGGAACAGGAATATGGCTTGGAACCAGGAATAGGAAAACGGTTTGGAGCCAGGAACTGGAATACAGCTTGGAACCAGGAAGGGGAACACAGTTGGGAGCCAGGAGCTGGAACACTGCTTGGAACCAGGAACCGTAAAACGGCTTGGAACCGGGAACTGTAAAACAGCTTGGAGCCAGGAACAGGAACATGGCTTGGAGCCAGGAACTGGAATACGGCTTGGAGACAGGAACTGGAACACAAGTTGGAGCCTGGAACAGGAACACAGGTAGGAGCCAGGAACTGGAACACGGTTTGGAGACAGGAACAGGAACACGGTTTGGAGCCAGGAACTGGAACACGGTTTGGAGCCAGGAACAGGATCACGGTTTGGAGCCAGGAACTGGAATATGGTTGGGAGCCAGGAACTGGAATACGGCTTGGAGCTTGGAACTGGAACACAAGTTGGAGCATGGAACAGGAACACGGCTTGTCGCCAGGAACTGGAACACGGCTTGGAGCCTGGAACTGGAACACAAGTTGGAGACTGTAACTGGAACACGGCTTGGAGACTACAACAGGAACACGGCTTGGAGCCTGGAACTGGAACACGGCTTGGAACCAGAAACTGGAACATTGCTTGGAACCAGGTACGGTAACATGGCTTGGAGCCTGGAACTGGAACATGGCTTGGAGCCTGGAACAGGAATACGGCTTGGAGCCAGGAACTGGAACATAGGTTGGAGCCTGGAAATGGAACATAGGTTGGAGCCTGGAAGAGGAACACAGTTTGGAGCCAGGAACAGGAACACGTCTTAGAGCCAGGAACAGGAATACAGTGTGGAGCCAGGAACTGGAACATAGGTTAGAGCCTGTAACGGGAAACGGCTTGGAACCAGGAGCTGGAACACGGCTTGGAACCAGGAACGGTAACACGGTTTGGAGCCAGGAACAGGAACACGGCTTGGAGCCTGGTGCTGGAACACGGCTTGGAGCCTGGAACTGGAACACGGTTTGGAGCCAGGAACAGGAACACGGTTTGGAGCCAGGAACTGGAATACAGTTGGGAGCCAGGAACTGGAATACGGCTTGGAGCTTGGAACTGGAACACAAGTTGGAGCCAGGAACTGGAACACTGCTTGGAACCAGGAACAGGAACATGGCTTGGAGCCAGGAACTGGAATACAGCTTGGAGCCTGGAACTGGAATACGGCTTGGAGCCTGGAACTGGAACACGGTTTGGAGCCAGGAACAGGAACACGGTTTGGAGCCTGGAACTGGAACACGGTTTGGAGCCAGGAACAGGAACACGGTTTGGAGCCAGGAACTGGAATACAGTTGGGAGCCAGGAACTGGAATACGGCTTGGAGCTTGGAACTGGAACACAAGTTGGAGCCAGGAACTGGAACACTGCTTGGGGCCAGGAACTGGAATACAGCTTGGAGCCAGGAACTGGAACACGGCATGGAAACAGGAACTGTAAAACGGCTTGGAGCCAGGAACTGGAACACTGCTTGGAACCAGGAACAGGAACATGGCTTGGAGCCAGGAACTGGAATACAGCTTGGAGCCCGGAACTGGAATACAGCTTGGAGCCAGGAACTGGAATACGGCTTGGAGCCTGGAACTGGAATACAGCTTGGAGCCAGGAAGTGGAACACAGCTTGGAACGAGGAACAGGAACACTGCGTGGAGCCAGGAACTGGAATACAGCTTGGTGACTGTAACTGGAACACGGCTTGGAGACTGGAACAGGAACACGGCTTGGAGCCTGGAACTGGAACACAGCTTGGAACCAAAAACTGGAACACGGCTTGGAGCCAGGAACAGGAACACAGCTTGGAGACTGTAACTGGAACACGGCTTGGAGACTGGAATAGGAACACGGCTTGGAGCCAGGAACTGGAATACAGCTTGGAACCAGGAACTGGAATATGGCTTGGAACCAGTAACGGTAACACGGATTGGAGCCAGGAACACGAACACGGCTTGGAGCCAGGAAATGGAACACGGCTTGGAGCCTGGAGCTGGAACAAGGCTTGGAGCCTGGAACTGGAACACGGCTTGGAGCCTGGAGCTGGAATATGGCTTAGAGCCAGGAACTGGAACATAGGTTGGAGCCTGGAACAGGAATACGGCTTGGAGCCAGGAACTGGAACATAGGTTGGAGCCTGGAAATGGAACACGATTTAGAACCAGGAACTGGAATACAGCTTGGAACCAGGAACGGGAACACAGTTTGGAGCCAGGAACTGGAACACTGCTTGGAACCAGGAACCGTAAAACGGCTTGGAACCGGGAACTGTAAAACAGCTTGGAGCCAGGAACAGGAACACGGCTTGCAGCCAGGAACTGGAATACGGCTTGCAGACAGGAACTGGAACAGAAGTTGGAGCCTGGAACAGGAACACTGCTTGGAGCCAGGAACTGGAATACGGATTGGAGACTGCAACTGGAACACAAGTTGGAGCCTGGAACAGGAACACATGTTGGAGCCAGGAACTGGAACACGGTTTGGAGACAGGAACTGGAACACGACTTGGAGCCAGGAACTGGAACACAGCTTGGAACCAGGAACAAGAACATTGCTTGGAGCCTTGAACTGGAATACGGCTTGGAGACAGGAACTGGAATACAGCCTGGAACCAGGAACTGTAAAACGGCTTGGAGCCAGGAACTGGAACACTGCTTGGAACCAGGAACAGGAACATGGCTTGGAGCCAGGAACTGGAATACAGCTTGGAGCCAGGAACTGGAATACGGCTTGGAGACTGGAACTGGAATACGGCTTGGAGCCTGGATCTGGAACACGGTTTGGAGCCAGGAACAGGAACACGGTTTGGAGCCAGGAACTGGAACATGGTTTGGAGCCAGGAACAGGAACACGGTTTGGAGCCAGGAACTGGAATACGGTTGGGAGCCAGGAACTGGAATACAGCTTGGAGCTTGGAACTGGAACACATGTTGGAGCCTGGAACAGGAACACGGATTGTAGCCAGGAACTGGAACACGGCTTGGAGCCAGGAACTGGAAAACATGTTGGAGCCAGGAACTGGAATACGGCTTGGAGCCTGGAAAAGGAACACGGCTTGGAGTCAGGAACTGGAACAGAGTGTGGAGCCAGGAACTGGAACATAGGTTGGAGCCTGTAAAGGGAAACGGCTTGGAACCAGGAGCTGGAACACGGCTTGGAACCAGGAACTGGAACACGGCTTGGAGCCTGGTGCTGGAACACGCCTTGGAGCCTGGAACTGGAACACGGCTTGGAGCCTGGAGCTGGAATATGGCTTAGAGCCAGGAACTGGAACATAGGTTGGAGCCTGGAACAGGAATACGGCTTGGAGCCAGGAACTGGAACATAGGTTGGAGCCTGGAAATGGAATACGGTTTGGAAACAGGAACTGGAACACGGTTTAGAGCCAGGAACTGGAACACGGTTTGGAGCCAGGAACAGGAACACGGCTTAGAGCCAGGAACAGGAATATGGCTTGGAACCAGGAATAGGAAAACGGTTTGGAGCCAGGAACTGGAATACAGTTTGGAACCAGGAAGGGGAACACAGTTGGGAGCCAGGAACTGGAACATAGGTTGCAGCCTGTAAAAGGGAAACGGCTTGGAACCAGGAACCAGGAACTGGAACACGGCTTGGAACCAGGAACGGGAACACGGCTTGGAGCCTGGAACTGGAACACGGCTTGGAGCCTGGAACTGGAACACGGCTTGGAGCCTGGAACAGCAACACGGCTTAGAGCCAGGAACAGGAATATGGCTTGGAACCAGGAATAGGAAAACGGTTTGGAGCCAGGAACTGGAATACAGTTTGGAACCAGGAAGGGGAACACAGTTGGGAGCCAGGAGCTGGAACACTGCTTGGAACCAGGAACCGTAAAACGGCTTGGAACCGGGAACTGTAAAACAGCTTGGAGCCAGGAACAGGAACATGGCTTGGAGCCAGGAACTGGAATACGGCTTGGAGACAGGAACTGGAACACAAGTTGGAGCCTGGAACAGGAACACAGGTAGGAGCCAGGAACTGGAACACGGTTTGGAGACAGGAACAGGAACACGGTTTGGAGCCAGGAACTGGAACACGGTTTGGAGCCAGGAACAGGATCACGGTTTGGAGCCAGGAACTGGAATATGGTTGGGAGTCAGGAACTGGAATACGGCTTGGAGCTTGGAACTGGAACACAAGTTGGAGCATGGAACAGGAACACGGCTTGTCGCCAGGAACTGGAACACGGCTTGGAGCCTGGAACTGGAACACAAGTTGGAGACTGTAACTGGAACACGGCTTGGAGACTAGAACAGGAACACGGCTTGGAGCCTGGAACTGGAACACGGCTTGGAACCAGAAACTGGAACATTGCTTGGAACCAGGTACGGTAACATGGCTTGGAGCCTGGAACTGGAACATGGCTTGGAGCCTGGAACAGGAATACGGCTTGGAGCCAGGAACTGGAACATAGGTTGGAGCCTGGAAATGGAACATAGGTTGGAGCCTGGAACAGGAACACAGTTTGGAGCCAGGAACAGGAACACGGCTTAGAGCCAGGAACAGGAATACAGTGTGGAGCCAGGAACTGGAACATAGGTTAGAGCCTGTAAAGGGAAACGGCTTGGAACCAGGAGCTGGAACACGGCTTGGAACCAGGAACGGTAACACGGTTTGGAGCCAGGAACAGGAACACGGCTTGGAGCCTGGTGCTGGAACACGGCTTGGAGCCTGGAACTGGATCACGGCTTGGAGCCTGGAGCTGGAATATGGCTTAGAGCCAGGAACTGCAACATAGGTTGGAGCCTGGAACAGGAATACGGCTTGGAGCCAGGAACTGGAACATAGGTTGGAGCCTGGAACAGGAATACGGCTTGGAGACAGGAACTGGAACATAGGTTGGAGCCTGGAAATGGAACACGGTTTGGAACCAGGAACTGGAACACGGTTTGGAGCCAGGAACTGGAAGATAGGTTGGAGCCCGGAAATGGAACACAGTTTGGAACCTGGAACTGGAACACGGTTTGGAGCCAGGAACAGGAACACGGTTTGGAGCCAGGAACAGGAACACGGCATGGATCCTGGAACTGCAACACAAGTTGGAGCCTGGAACAGAAATACGGCTTGGAGACTGGAACTGGAACACAAGTTGGAGCCTGGAACAGGAACACAGGTTGGAGCCAGGAACTGGAACACGGTTTGGAGACAGGAACTGGAACACGACATGGAGCCAGGAACTGGAACACAGCTTGGAACCAGGAACAGGAACACTGCTTGGAGCCTGGAACTGGAATACGGCTTGGAGACAGGAACAGGAACACGGCTTGGAGCCAGGAACTGGTATACAGCCGGGAACCAGGAACGGGAACACAGGTTGGAGGCACGAACTGGAACACTGCTTGGGGCCAGGAACTGGAATACAGCTTGGAGCCAGGAACTGGAACACGGCTTAGAGCCAGGAACTGGAATACGGCTTGGAGCCTGGAACTGGAACACGGTTTGGAGCCAGGAACAGGAACACGGTTTGGAGCCAGGAACTGGAACACGGTTTGGAGCCAGGAACAGGAACACGGTTTGGAGCCAGGAACTGGAATACAGTTGGGAGCCAGGAACTGGAATACGGCTTGGAGCTTGGAACTGGAACACAAGTTGGAGCCAGGAACTGGAACACTGCTTGGGGCCAGGAACTGGAATACAGCTTGGAGCCAGGAAATGGAACACGGCTTGGAAACAGGAACTGTAAAACGGCTTGGAGCCAGGAACTGGAACACTGCTTGGAACCAGGAACAGGAACATGGCTTGGAGCCAGGAACTGGAATACAGCTTGGAGCCCGGAACTGGAATACAGCTTGGAGCCAGGAACTGGAATACGGCTTGGAGCCTGGAACTGGAATACGGCTTGGAGCCTGGAACTGGAACACGGTTTGGAGCCAGGAACAGGAACACGGTTTGGAGCCAGGAACCGGAACACGGTTTGGAGCCAGGAACAGGAACACGGTTTGGAGCCAGGAACTGGAATACAGTTGGGAGCCAGGAACTGGAATACGGCTTGGAGCTTGGAACTGGAACACAAGTTGGAGCCAGGAACTGGAACACTGCTTGGGGCCAGGAACTGGAATACAGCTTGGAGCCAGGAACTGGAACACGGCTTGGAAACAGGAACTGTAAAACGGCTTGGAGCCAGGAACTGGAACACTGCTTGGAACCAGGAACAGGAACATGGCTTGGAGCCAGGAACTGGAATACAGCTTGGAGCCCGGAACTGGAATACAGCTTGGAGCCAGGAACTGGAATACGGCTTGGAGCCTGGAACTGGAATACGGCTTGGAGCCAGGAAGTGGAACACAGCTTGGAACGAGGAACAGGAACACTGCTTGGAGCCAGGAACTGGAATACAGCTTGGTGACTGTAACTGGAACACGGCTTGGAGACTGGAACAGGAACACGGCTTGGAGCCTGGAACTGGAACACAGCTTGGAACCAAAAACTGGAACACGGCTTGGAGCCAGGAACAGGAACACAGCTTGGAGACTGTAACTGGAACACGGCTTGGAGACTGGAATAGGAACACGGCTTGGAGCCAGGAACTGGAATACAGCTTGGAACCAGGAACTGGAATATGGCTTGGAACCAGTAACGGTAACACGGTTTGGAGCCAGGAACAGGAAAACGGCTTGGAGCCAGGAAATGGAACACGGCTTGGAGCCTGGAGCTGGAACAAGGCTTGGAGCCTGGAACTGGAACACGGCTTGGAGCCTGGAGCTGGAATATGGCTTAGAGCCAGGAACTGGAACATAGGTTGGAGCCTGGAACAGGAATACGGCTTGGAGCCAGGAACTGGAACATAGGTTGGAGCCTGGAAATGGAACACGATTTAGAACCAGGAACTGGAACAAGGTTTGGAGCCAGGAACTGGAACATAGGTTGGAGTCTGGAAATGGAACACGATTTAGAACCAGGAACTGGAATACAGCTTGGAACCAGGAACGGGAACACAGTTTGGAGCCAGGAACTGGAACACTGCTTGGAACCAGGAACCGTAAAACGGCTTGGAACCGGGAACTGTAAAACAGCTTGGAGCCAGGAACAGGAACACGGCTTGGAGCCAGGAACTGGAATACGGCTTGGAGACAGGAACTGGAATACAGTTGGGAGCCAGGAACTGGAATACGGCTTGGAGCTTGGAACTGGAACACAAGTTGGAGCCAGGAACTGGAACACTGCTTGGGGCCAGGAACTGGAATACAGCTTGGAGCCAGGAAATGGAACACGGCTTGGAAACAGGAACTGTAAAACGGCTTGGAGCCAGGAACTGGAACACTGCTTGGAACCAGGAACAGGAACATGGCTTGGAGCCAGGAACTGGAATACAGCTTGGAGCCCGGAACTGGAATACAGCTTGGAGCCAGGAACTGGAATACGGCTTGGAGCCTGGAACTGGAATACGGCTTGGAGCCTGGAACTGGAACACGGTTTGGAGCCAGGAACAGGAACACGGTTTGGAGCCAGGAACCGGAACACGGTTTGGAGCCAGGAACAGGAACACGGTTTGGAGCCAGGAACTGGAATACAGTTGGGAGCCAGGAACTGGAATACGGCTTGGAGCTTGGAACTGGAACACAAGTTGGAGCCAGGAACTGGAACACTGCTTGGGGCCAGGAACTGGAATACAGCTTGGAGCCAGGAACTGGAACACGGCTTGGAAACAGGAACTGTAAAACGGCTTGGAGCCAGGAACTGGAACACTGCTTGGAACCAGGAACAGGAACATGGCTTGGAGCCAGGAACTGGAATACAGCTTGGAGCCCGGAACTGGAATACAGCTTGGAGCCAGGAACTGGAATACGGCTTGGAGCCTGGAACTGGAATACGGCTTGGAGCCAGGAAGTGGAACACAGCTTGGAACGAGGAACAGGAACACTGCTTGGAGCCAGGAACTGGAATACAGCTTGGTGACTGTAACTGGAACACGGCTTGGAGACTGGAACAGGAACACGGCTTGGAGCCTGGAACTGGAACACAGCTTGGAACCAAAAACTGGAACACGGCTTGGAGCCAGGAACAGGAACACAGCTTGGAGACTGTAACTGGAACACGGCTTGGAGACTGGAATAGGAACACGGCTTGGAGCCAGGAACTGGAATACAGCTTGGAACCAGGAACTGGAATATGGCTTGGAACCAGTAACGGTAACACGGTTTGGAGCCAGGAACAGGAAAACGGCTTGGAGCCAGGAAATGGAACACGGCTTGGAGCCTGGAGCTGGAACAAGGCTTGGAGCCTGGAACTGGAACACGGCTTGGAGCCTGGAGCTGGAATATGGCTTAGAGCCAGGAACTGGAACATAGGTTGGAGCCTGGAACAGGAATACGGCTTGGAGCCAGGAACTGGAACATAGGTTGGAGCCTGGAAATGGAACACGATTTAGAACCAGGAACTGGAACAAGGTTTGGAGCCAGGAACTGGAACATAGGTTGGAGTCTGGAAATGGAACACGATTTAGAACCAGGAACTGGAATACAGCTTGGAACCAGGAACGGGAACACAGTTTGGAGCCAGGAACTGGAACACTGCTTGGAACCAGGAACCGTAAAACGGCTTGGAACCGGGAACTGTAAAACAGCTTGGAGCCAGGAACAGGAACACGGCTTGCAGCCAGGAACTGGAATACGGCTTGCAGACAGGAACTGGAACACAAGTTGGAGCCTGGAACAGGAACACTGCTTGGAGCCAGGAACTGGAATACGGCTTGGAGACTGGAACTGGAACACAAGTTGGAGCCTGGAACAGGAACACAGGTTGGAGCCAGGAACTGGAACACGGTTTGGAGACAGGAACTGGAACACGACTTGGAGCCAGGAACTGGAACACTGCTTGGAACCAGGAACAGGAACATGGCTTGGAGCCAGGAACTGGAATACAGCTTGGAGCCAGGAACTGGAATACAGCTTGGAGCCAGGAACTGGAATACGGCTTGGAGACTGGAACTGGAATACGGCTTGGAGCCTGGATCTGGAACACGGTTTGGAGCCAGGAACAGGAACACGGTTTGGCGCCAGGAACTGGAACATGGTTTGGAGCCAGGAACAGGAACACGGTTTGGAGCCAGGAACTGGAATACGGTTGGGAGCCAGGAACTGGAATACAGCTTGGAGCTTGGAACTGGAACACATGTTGGAGCCTGGAACAGGAACACAGATTGTAGCCAGGAACTGGAACACGGCTTGGAGCCAGGAACTGGAAAACATGTTGGAGCCTGGAACAGGAATACGGCTTGGAGATTGGAACTGGAACACAAGTCGGAGCCTGGAACAGGAACACAGTTTGGAGCCTGGAAAAGTAACACGGCTTGGAGTCAGGAACTGGAACACAGTGTGGAGCCAGGAACTGGAACATAGGTTGGAGCCTGTAAAGGGAAACGGCTTGGAACCAGGAGCTGGAACACGGCTTGGAACCAGGAACTGGAACACGGCTTGGAGCCTGGTGCTGGAACACGCCTTGGAGCCTGGAACTGGAACACGGCTTGGAGCCTGGAGCTGGAATATGGCTTAGAGCCAGGAACTGGAACATAGGTTGGAGCCTGGAACAGGAATACGGCTTGGAGCCAGGAACTGGAACATAGGTTGGAGCCTGGAAATGGAATACGGTTTGGAACCAGGAACTGGAACACGGTTTAGAGCCAGGAACTGGAACACGGTTTGGAGCCAGGAACAGGAACACGGCTTAGAGCCAGGAACTGGAATACAGTGTGGAGCCAGGAACTGGAACATAGGTTGCAGCCTGTAAAAGGGAAACGGCTTGGAACCAGGAACCAGGAACTGGAACACGGCTTGGAACCAGGAACGGGAACACGGCTTGGAGCCTGGAACTGGAACACGGCTTGGAGCCTGGAACTGGAACACGGCTTGGAGCCTGGAACAGGAACACGGCTTAGAGCCAGGAACAGGAATATGGCTTGGAACCAGGAATAGGAAAACGGTTTGGAGCCAGGAACTGGAATACAGCTTGGAACCAGGAAGGGGAACACAGTTGGGAGCCAGGAGCTGGAACACTGCTTGGAACCAGGAACCGTAAAACGGCTTGGAACCGGGAACTGTAAAACAGCTTGGAGCCAGGAACAGGAACACGGCTTGGAGCCAGGAACTGGAATACGGCTTGGAGACAGGAACTGGAACACAAGTTGGAGCCTGGAACAGGAACACAGGTAGGAGCCAGGAACTGGAACACGGTTTGGAGACAGGAACAGGAACACAGCTTGGAACCAGGAACAAGAACATTGCTTGGAGCCTTGAACTGGAATACGGCTTGGAGACATGAACTGGAATACAGCCTGGAACCAGGAACGGGAACACAGGTTGGAGCCAGGAACTGGAACACTGCTTGGGGCCAGGAACTGGAACACGGCTTGGAACCAGGAACTGTAAAACGGCTTGGAGCCAGGAACTGGAACACTGCTTGGAACCAGGAACAGGAACATGGCTTGGAGCCAGGAACTGGAATACAGCTTGGAGCCAGGAACTGGAATACAGCTTGGAGCCAGGAACTGGAATATGGCTTGGAGACTGGAACTGGAATACGGCTTGGAGCCTGGATCTGGAACACGGTTTGGAGCCAGGAACAGGAACACGGTTTGGCGCCAGGAACTGGAACATGGTTTGGAGCCAGGAACAGGAACACGGTTTGGAGCCAGGAACTGGAATACGGTTGGGAGCCAGGAACTGGAATACAGCTTGGAGCTTGGAACTGGAACACATGTTGGAGCCTGGAACAGGAACACGGATTGTAGCCAGGAACTGGAACACGGCTTGGAGCCAGGAACTGGAAAACATGTTGGAGCCTGGAACAGGAATACGGCTTGGAGATTGGAACTGGAACACAAGTCGGAGCCTGGAACAGGAACACAGTTTGGAGCCTGGAAAAGTAACACGGCTTGGAGTCAGGAACTGGAACACAGTGTGGAGCCAGGAACTGGAACATAGGTTGGAGCCTGTAAAGGGAAACGGCTTGGAACCAGGAGCTGGAACACGGCTTGGAACCAGGAACTGGAACACGGCTTGGAGCCTGGTGCTGGAACACGCCTTGGAGCCTGGAACTGGAATATGGCTTAGAGCCAGGAACTGGAACATAGGTTGGAGCCTGGAACAGGAATACGGCTTGGAGCCAGGAACTGGAACATAGGTTGGAGCCTGGAAATGGAATACGGTTTGGAACCAGGAACTGGAACACGGTTTAGAGCCAGGAACTGGAACACGGTTTGGAGCCAGGAACAGGAACACGGCTTAGAGCCAGGAACTGGAATACAGTGTGGAGCCAGGAACTGGAACATAGGTTGCAGCCTGTAAAAGGGAAACGGCTTGGAACCAGGAACCAGGAACTGGAACACGGCTTGGAACCAGGAACGGGAACACGGCTTGGAGCCTGGAACTGGAACACGGCTTGGAGCCTGGAACTGGAACACGGCTTGGAGCCTGGAACAGGAACACGGCTTAGAGCCAGGAACAGGAATATGGCTTGGAACTAGGAATAGGAAAACGGTTTGGAGCCAGGAACTGGAATACAGCTTGGAACCAGGAAGGGGAACACAGTTGGGAGCCAGGAGCTGGAACACTGCTTGGAACCAGGAACCGTAAAACGGCTTGGAACCGGGAACTGTAAAACAGCTTGGAGCCAGGAACATGAACACGGCTTGGAGCCAGGAACTGGAATACGGCTTGGAGACAGGAACTGGAACACAAGTTGGAGCCTGGAACAGGAACACAGGTAGGAGCCAGGAACTGGAACACGGTTTGGAGACAGGAACAGGAACACGGTTTGGAGCCAGGAACTGGAACACGGTTTGGAGCCAGGAACAGGATCACGGTTTGGAGCCAGGAACTGGAATATGGTTGGGAGCCAGGAACTGGAATACGGCTTGGAGCTTGGAACTGGAACACAAGTTGGAGCCAGGAACTGGAACACGGCTTGGAGCCTGGAACTGGAACACAAGTTGGAGCCTGGAACAGAAATACTGCTTGGAGACTGGAACTGGAACACAGGTTGGAGCCAGGAACTGGAACACGGTTTGCAGACAGGAACTGCAACACGACTTGGAGCCAGGAAGTGGAACACAGCTTGGAACGAGGAACAGGAACACTGCTTGGAGCCTGGAACTGGAATACAGCCTGGAACCAGGAACGGGAACACAGGTTGGAGTCAGGAACTGGAACACAGTTTGGAGCCAGGAACTGGAATACAGCTTGGAGACTGTAACTGGAACACGGCTTGGAGACTGGAACAGGAACACGGCTTGGAGCCTGGAACTGGAACACAGCTTGGAACCAAAAACTGGAACACGACTTGGAGCCAGGAACAGGAACACAGCTTGGAGACTGTAACTGGAACACGGCTTGGAGACTGGAACAGGAACATGGCTTGGAGCCAGGAACTGGAATACAGCTTGGAACCAGGAACTGGAATATGGCTTGGAACCAGTAACGGTAACACGGTTTGGAGCCAGGAACAGGAACACGGCTTGGAGCCAGGAAATGGAACACGGCTTGGAGCCTGGAGCTGGAACAAGGCTTGGAGCCTGGAACTGGAACACCTCTTGGAGCCTGGAGCTGGAATATGGCTTAGAGCCAGGAACTGGAACATAGGTTGGAGCCTGGAACAGGAATACGGCTTGGAGCCAGGAACTGGAACATAGGTTGGAGCCTGGAAATGGAACACGATTTAGAACCCGGAACTGGAACAAGGTTTGGAGCCAGGAACTGGAACATAGGTTGCAGCCTAGAAATGGTACACGATTTAGAACCAGGAACTGGAATACAGCTTGGAACCAGGAACGGGAACACAGTTTGGAGCCAGGAACTGGAACACTGCTTGGAACCAGGAACCGTAAAACGGCTTGGAACCGGGAACTGTAAAACAGCTTGGAGCCAGGAACAGGAACACGGCTTGCAGCCAGGAACTGGAATACGGCTTGCAGACAGGAACTGGAACACAAGTTGGAGCCTGGAACAGGAACACTGCTTGGAGCCAGGAACTGGAATACGGCTTGGAGACTGGAACTGGAACACAAGTTGGAGCCTGGAACAGGAACACAGGTTGGAGCCAGGAACTGGAACACGGTTTGGAGACAGGAACTGGAACACAACTTGGAGCCAGGAACTGGAACACAGCTTGGAACCAGGAACAAGAACATTGCTTGGAGCCTTGAACTGGAATACGGCTTGGAGACAGGAACAGGAACACGGCTTGGAGCCAGGAACTGGAATACAGCCTGGAACCAGGAACGGGAACACAGGTTGGACCAGGAACTGGAACACTGCTTGGGGCCAGGAACTGGAATACAGCTTGGAGACAGGAACTGGAACATGGCTTGGAACCAGGAACTGTAAAACGGCTTGGAGCCAGGAACTGGAACACTGCTTGGAGCCAGGAACTGGAATACAGCTTGGAGCCAGGAACTGCAATACAGCTTGGAGCCAGGAACTGGAATACGGCTTGGAGCCTGGAACTGGAATACGGCTTGGAGCCTGGATCTGGAACACGGTTTGGAGCCAGGAACAGGAACACGGTTTGGCGCCAGGAACTGGAACATGGTTTGGAGCCAGGAACAGGAACACGGTTTGGAGCCAGGAACTGGAATACGGTTGGGAGCCAGGAACTGGAATACGGCTTGGAGCTTGGAACTGGAACACATGTTGGAGCCTGGAACAGGAACACGGATTGTAGCCAGGAACTGGAACACGGCTTGGAGCCAGGAACTGGAAAACATGTTGGAGCCTGGAACAGGAATACGGCTTGGAGATTGGAACTGGAACACAAGTTGGAGCCTGGAACAGGAACACAGTTTGGAGCCTGGAAAAGGAACACGGCTTGGAGTCAGGAACTGGAACACAGTGTGGAGCCAGGAACTGGAACATAGGTTGAAGCCTGTAAAGGGAAACGGCTTGGAACCAGGAGCTGGAACACGGCTTGGAACCAGGAACTGGAACACGGCTTGGAGCCTGGTGCTGGAACACGGCTTGGAGTCTGGAACTGGAACACTGCTTGGAGCCTGGAGCTGGAATATGGCTTAGAGCCAGGAACTGGAACATAGGTAGGAGCCTGGAAATGGAATACGGCTTGGAGCCAGGAACTGGAACATAGGTTGGAGCCTGGAAATGGAACACGGTTTGGAACCAGGAACTGGAACACGGTTTAGAGCCAGGAACTGGAACACGGTTTGGAGCCAGGAACAGGAACACGGCTTAGAGCCAGGAACTGGAATACAGTGTGGAGCCAGGAACTGGAACATAGGTTGCAGCCTGTAAAAGGGAAACGGCTTGGAACCAGGAACCAGGAACTGGAACACGGCTTGGAACCAGGAACGGGAACACGGCTTGGAGCCTGGAACTGGAACACGGCTTGGAGCCTGGAACTGGAACACGGCTTGGAGCCTGGAACAGGAACACGGCTTAGAGCCAGGAACAGGAATATGGCTTGGAACCAGGAATAGGAAAACGGTTTGGAGCCAGGAACTGGAATACAGCTTGGAACCAGGAAGGGGAACACAGTTGGGAGCCAGGAGCTGGAACACTGCTTGGAACCAGGAACCGTAAAACGGCTTGGAACCGGGAACTGTAAAACAGCTTGGAGCCAGGAACAGGAACACGGCTTGGAGCCAGGAACTGGAATACGGCTTAGAGACAGGAACTGGAACACAAGTTGGAGCCTGGAACAGGAACACAGGTAGGAGCCAGGAACTGGAACACGGTTTGGAGACAGGAACTGGAACACGACTTGGAGCCAGGAACTGGAACACAGCTTGGAACCAGGAACAGGAACATTGCTTGGAGCCTTGAACTGGAATACGGCTTGGAGACAGGAACAGGAACACGGCTTGGAGCCAGGAACTGGAATACAGCCTGGAACCAGCAACGGGAACACAGGTTGGAGCCAGGAACTGGAACACTGCTTGAGGCCAGGAACTGGAATACAGCTTGGAGCCAGGAACTGTAAAACGGCTTGGAGCCAGGAACTGGAACACTGCTTGGAACCAGGAACAGGAACATGGCTTGGAGCCAGGAACTGGAATACAGCTTGGAGCCAGGAACTGGAATACGGCTTGGAGCCTGGAACTGGAATACGGCTTGGAGCCTGGAACTGGAACACGGTTTGGAGCCAGGAACAGGAACACGGTTTGGAGCCAGGAACTGGAACACGGTTTGGAGCCAGGAACAGGAACACGGTTTGGCGCCAGGAACTGGAATACGGTTGGGAGCCAGGAACTGGAATACGGCTTGGAGCTTGGAACTGGAACACATGTTGGAGCCTGGAACAGGAACACGGCTTGTAGCCAGGAACTGGAACACGGCTTGGAGCCTGGAACTGGAACACAAGTTGGAGCCTGGAACAGGAATACGGCTTGGTGACTGGAACTGGATCACAAGTTGGAGTCTGGAACAGCAACACAGGTTGGAGCCTGGAACTGGAACACGGCTTGGAACCAGAAACTGGAACATGGCTTGGAACCAGGAACGGTAACACGGTTTGGAGCCAGGAACAGGAACACGGCTTGGTGCCAGGAACTGGAACACGGCTTGCAGACTGGAGCTGGAACACGGCTTGGAGCCTGGAACTGGAACATGGCTTGGAGCCTGGAACAGGAATACGGCTTGGAGCCAGGAACTGGAACATAGGTTGGAGCCTGGAAATGGAACATAGGTTGGAGCCTGGAACTGGAACACAGTTTGGAGCCAGGAACAGGAACACGGCTTAGAGCCAGGAACTGGAACATAGGTTGGAGCCTGGAACAGGAACACAGTTTGGAGCCAGGAACAGGAACACGGCTTAGAGCCAGGAACTGGAATACAGTGTGGAACCAGGAACTGTAACACGGCTTGGAGCCAGGAACTGGAATACAGCTTGGAACCAGGAACGGGAACACAGTTTGGAGCCAGGAACTGGAACACTGCTTGGAACCAGGAACCGTAAAACGGCTTGGAACCGGGAACTGTAAAACAGCTTGGAGCCAGGAACAGGAACACGGCTTGCAGCCAGGAACTGGAATACGGCTTGCAGACAGGAACTGGAACACAAGTTGGAGCCTGGAACAGGAACACTGCTTGGAGCCAGCAACTGGAATACGGCTTGGAGACTGGAACTGGAACACAAGTTGGAGCCTGGAACAGGAACACAGGTTGGAGCCAGGACCTGGAACACGGTTTGGAGACAGGAACTGGAATACGGCTTGCAGACAGGAACTGGAACACAAGTTGGAGCCTGGAACAGGAACACTGCTTGGAGCCAGGAACTGGAATACGGCTTGGAGACTGGAACTGGAACACAAGTTGGAGCCTGGAACAGGAACACAGGTTGGAGCCAGGAACTGGAACACGACTTGGAGCCAGGAACTGGAACACAGCTTGGAACCAGGAACAAGAACATTGCTTGGAGCCTTGAACTGGAATACGGCTTGGAGACAGGAACAGCAACACGGCTTGGAGCCAGGAACTGGAATACAGCCTGGAACCAGGAACGGGAACACAGGTTGGAGCCAGGAACTGGAACACTGCTTGGGGCCAGGAACTGGAATACAGCTTGGAGCCAGGAACTGGAACACGGCTTGGAACCAGGAACTGTAAAACGGCTTGGAGCCAGGAACTGGAACACTGCTTGGAGCCAGGAACTGGAATACAGCTTGGAGCCAGGAACTGGAATACAGCTTGGAGCCAGGAACTGGAATACGGCTTGGAGCCTGGAACTGGAACACGGCTTGGAGCCTGGATCTGGAACACGGTTTGGAGCCAGGAATAGGAAAACGGTTTGGAGCCAGGAACTGGAATACAGCTTGGATCCAGGAACGGGAACAGAGTTTGGAGCCAGGAACGGGAACACTGCTTGGAACCAGGAACCGTAAAACGGCTTGAAACCGGGAACTGGAACACGGTTTGGAGTCAGGAACAGGAACACGGTTTGGCGCCAGGAACTGGAACATGGTTTGGAGCCAGGAACAGGAACACGGTTTGGAGCCAGGAACTGGAATACGGTTGGGAGACAGGAACTGGAACACAACTTGGAGCCAGGAACTGGAACACAGCTTGGAACCAGGAACAAGAACATTGCTTGGAGCCTTGAACTGGAATACGGCTTGGAGACAGGAACAGGAACACGGCTTGGAGCCAGGAACTGGAATACAGCCTGGAACCAGGAACGGGAACACAGGTTGGACCAGGAACTGGAACACTGCTTGGAACCAGGAACTGTAAAACGGCTTGGAGCCAGGAACTGGAACACTGCTTGGAGCCAGGAACTGGAATACAGCTTGGAGCCAGGAACTGGAATACAGCTTGGAGCCAGGAACTGGAATACGGCTTGGAGCCTGGAACTGGAATACGGCTTGGAGCCTGGATCTGGAACACGTTTTGGAGCCAGGAACAGGAACACGGTTTGGCGCCAGGAACTGGAACATGGTTTGGAGCCAGGAACAGGAACACGGTTTGGAGCCAGGAACTGGAATACGGTTGGGAGCCAGGAACTGGAATACGGCTTGGAGCTTGGAACTGGAACACATGTTGGAGCCTGGAACAGGAACACGGATTGTAGCCAGGAACTGGAACACGGCTTGGAGCCAGGAACTGGAAAACATGTTGGAGCCTGGAACAGGAATACGGCTTGGAGATTGGAACTGGAACACAAGTTGGAGCCTGGAACAGGAACACAGTTTGGAGCCTGGAAAAGGAACACGGCTTGGAGTCAGGAACTGGAACACAGTGTGGAGCCAGGAACTGGAACATAGGTTGGAGCCTGTAAAGGGAAACGGCTTGGAACCAGGAGCTGGAACACGGCTTGGAACCAGGAACTGGAACACGGCTTGGAGCCTGGTGCTGGAACACGGCTTGGAGTCTGGAACTGGAACACTGCTTGGAGCCTGGAGCTGGAATATGGCTTAGAGCCAGGAACTGGAACATAGGTAGGAGCCTGGAAATGGAATACGGCTTGGAGCCAGGAACTGGAACATAGGTTGGAGCCTGGAAATGGAACACGGTTTGGAACCAGGAACTGGAACACGGTTTAGAGCCAGGAACTGGAACACGGTTTGGAGCCAGGAACAGGAACACGGCTTAGAGCCAGGAACTGGAATACAGTGTGGAGCCAGGAACTGGAACATAGGTTGCAGCCTGTAAAAGGGAAACGGCTTGGAACCAGGAACCAGGAACTGGAACACGGCTTGGAACCAGGAACGGGAACACGGCTTGGAGCCTGGAACTGGAACACGGCTTGGAGCCTGGAACTGGAACACGGCTTGGAGCCTGGAACAGGAACACGGCTTAGAGCCAGGAACAGGAATATGGCTTGGAACCAGGAATAGGAAAACGGTTTGGAGCCAGGAACTGGAATACAGCTTGGAACCAGGAAGGGGAACACAGTTGGGAGCCAGGAGCTGGAACACTGCTTGGAACCAGGAACCGTAAAACGGCTTGGAACCGGGAACTGTAAAACAGCTTGGAGCCAGGAACAGGAACACGGCTTGGAGCCAGGAACTGGAATACGGCTTAGAGACAGGAACTGGAACACAAGTTGGAGCCTGGAACAGGAACACAGGTAGGAGCCAGGAACTGGAACACGGTTTGGAGACAGGAACTGGAACACGACTTGGAGCCAGGAACTGGAACACAGCTTGGAACCAGGAACAGGAACATTGCTTGGAGCCTTGAACTGGAATACGGCTTGGAGACAGGAACAGGAACACGGCTTGGAGCCAGGAACTGGAATACAGCCTGGAACCAGCAACGGGAACACAGGTTGGAGCCAGGAACTGGAACACTGCTTGAGGCCAGGAACTGGAATACAGCTTGGAGCCAGGAACTGTAAAACGGCTTGGAGCCAGGAACTGGAACACTGCTTGGAACCAGGAACAGGAACATGGCTTGGAGCCAGGAACTGGAATACAGCTTGGAGCCAGGAACTGGAATACGGCTTGGAGCCTGGAACTGGAATACGCCTTGGAGCCTGGAACTGGAACACGGTTTGGAGCCAGGAACAGGAACACGGTTTGGAGCCAGGAACTGGAACACGGTTTGGAGCCAGGAACAGGAACACGGTTTGGCGCCAGGAACTGGAATACGGTTGGGAGCCAGGAACTGGAATACGGCTTGGAGCTTGGAACTGGAACACATGTTGGAGCCTGGAACAGGAACACGGCTTGTAGCCAGGAACTGGAACACGGCTTGGAGCCTGGAACTGGAACACAAGTTGGAGCCTGGAACAGGAATACGGCTTGGTGACTGGAACTGGATCACAAGTTGGAGTCTGGAACAGCAACACAGGTTGGAGCCTGGAACTGGAACACGGCTTGGAACCAGAAACTGGAACATGGCTTGGAACCAGGAACGGTAACACGGTTTGGAGCCAGGAACAGGAACACGGCTTGGTGCCAGGAACTGGAACACGGCTTGCAGACTGGAGCTGGAACACGGCTTGGAGCCTGGAACTGGAACATGGCTTGGAGCCTGGAACAGGAATACGGCTTGGAGCCAGGAACTGGAACATAGGTTGGAGCCTGGAAATGGAACATAGGTTGGAGCCTGGAACTGGAACACAGTTTGGAGCCAGGAACAGGAACACGGCTTAGAGCCAGGAACTGGAACACAGGTTGGAGCCTGGAACAGGAACACAGTTTGGAGCCAGGAACAGGAACACGGCTTAGAGCCAGGAACTGGAATACAGTGTGGAACCAGGAACTGTAACACGGCTTGGAGCCAGGAACTGGAATACAGCTTGGAACCAGGAACGGGAACACAGTTTGGAGCCAGGAACTGGAACACTGCTTGGAACCAGGAACCGTAAAACGGCTTGGAACCGGGAACTGTAAAACAGCTTGGAGCCAGGAACAGGAACACGGCTTGCAGCCAGGAACTGGAATACGGCTTGCAGACAGGAACTGGAACACAAGTTGGAGCCTGGAACAGGAACACTGCTTGGAGCCAGCAACTGGAATACGGCTTGGAGACTGGAACTGGAACACAAGTTGGAGCCTGGAACAGGAACACAGGTTGGAGCCAGGAACTGGAACACGGTTTGGAGACAGGAACTGGAATACGGCTTGCAGACAGGAACTGGAACACAAGTTGGAGCCTGGAACAGGAACACTGCTTGGAGCCAGGAACTGGAATACGGCTTGGAGACTGGAACTGGAACACAAGTTGGAGCCTGGAACAGGAACACAGGTTGGAGCCAGGAACTGGAACACGACTTGGAGCCAGGAACTGGAACACAGCTTGGAACCAGGAACAAGAACATTGCTTGGAGCCTTGAACTGGAATACGGCTTGGAGACAGGAACAGCAACACGGCTTGGAGCCAGGAACTGGAATACAGCCTGGAACCAGGAACGGGAACACAGGTTGGAGCCAGGAACTGGAACACTGCTTGGGGCCAGGAACTGGAATACAGCTTGGAGCCAGGAACTGGAACACGGCTTGGAACCAGGAACTGTAAAACGGCTTGGAGCCAGGAACTGGAACACTGCTTGGAGCCAGGAACTGGAATACAGCTTGGAGCCAGGAACTGGAATACAGCTTGGAGCCAGGAACTGGAATACGGCTTGGAGCCTGGAACTGGAACACGGCTTGGAGCCTGGATCTGGAACACGGTTTGGAGCCAGGAATAGGAAAACGGTTTGGAGCCAGGAACTGGAATACAGCTTCGATCCAGGAACGGGAACAGAGTTTGGAGCCAGGAACGGGAACACTGCTTGGAACCAGGAACCGTAAAACGGCTTGAAACCGGGAACTGGAACACGGTTTGGAGTCAGGAACAGGAACACGGTTTGGCGCCAGGAACTGGAACATGGTTTGGAGCCAGGAACAGGAACACGGTTTGGAGCCAGGAACTGGAATACGGTTGGGAGACAGGAACTGGAACACAACTTGGAGCCAGGAACTGGAACACAGCTTGGAACCAGGAACAAGAACATTGCTTGGAGCCTTGAACTGGAATACGGCTTGGAGACAGGAACAGGAACACGGCTTGGAGCCAGGAACTGGAATACAGCCTGGAACCAGGAACGGGAACACAGGTTGGACCAGGAACTGGAACACTGCTTGGAACCAGGAACTGTAAAACGGCTTGGAGCCAGGAACTGGAACACTGCTTGGAGCCAGGAACTGGAATACAGCTTGGAGCCAGGAACTGGAATACAGCTTGGAGCCAGGAACTGGAATACGGCTTGGAGCCTGGAACTGGAATACGGCTTGGAGCCTGGATCTGGAACACGGTTTGGAGCCAGGAACAGGAACACGGTTTGGCGCCAGGAACTGGAACATGGTTTGGAGCCAGGAACAGGAACACGGTTTGGAGCCAGGAACTGGAATACGGTTGGGAGCCAGGAACTGGAATACGGCTTGGAGCTTGGAACTGGAACACATGTTGGAGCCTGGAACAGGAACACGGATTGTAGCCAGGAACTGGAACACGGCTTGGAGCCAGGAGCTGGAAAACATGTTGGAGCCTGGAACAGGAATACGGCTTGGAGATTGGAACTGGAACACAAGTTGGAGCCTGGAACAGGAACACAGTTTGGAGCCTGGAAAAGGAACACGGCTTGGAGTCAGGAACTGGAACACAGTGTGGAGCCAGGAACTGGAACATAGGTTGGAGCCTGTAAAGGGAAACGGCTTGGAACCAGGAGCTGGAACACGGCTTGGAACCAGGAACTGGAACACGGCTTGGAGCCTGGTGCTGGAACACGGCTTGGAGTCTGGAACTGGAATACAGCCTGGAACCAGCAACGGGAACACAGGTTGGAGCCAGGAACTGGAACACTGCTTGAGGCCAGGAACTGGAATACAGCTTGGAGCCAGGAACTGTAAAACGGCTTGGAGCCAGGAACTGGAACACTGCTTGGAACCAGGAACAGGAACATGGCTTGGAGCCAGGAACTGGAATACAGCTTGGAGCCAGGAACTGGAATACGGCTTGGAGCCTGGAACTGGAATACGGCTTGGAGCCTGGAACTGGAACACGGTTTGGAGCCAGGAACAGGAACACGGTTTGGAGCCAGGAACTGGAACACGGTTTGGAGCCAGGAACAGGAACACGGTTTGGCGCCAGGAACTGGAATACGGTTGGGAGCCAGGAACTGGAATACGGCTTGGAGCTTGGAACTGGAACACATGTTGGAGCCTGGAACAGGAACACGGCTTGTAGCCAGGAACTGGAACACGGCTTGGAGCCTGGAACTGGAACACAAGTTGGAGCCTGGAACAGGAATACGGCTTGGTGATTGGAACTGGATCACAAGTTGGAGTCTGGAACAGCAACACAGGTTGGAGCCTGGAACTGGAACACGGCTTGGAACCAGAAACTGGAACATGGCTTGGAACCAGGAACGGTAACACGGTTTGGAGCCAGGAACAGGAACACGGCTTGGTGCCAGGAACTGGAACACGGCTTGCAGACTGGAGCTGGAACACGGCTTGGAGCCTGGAACTGGAACATGGCTTGGAGCCTGGAACAGGAATACGGCTTGGAGCCAGGAACTGGAACATAGGTTGGAGCCTGGAAATGGAACATAGGTTGGAGCCTGGAACTGGAACACAGTTTGGAGCCAGGAACAGGAACACGGCTTAGAGCCAGGAACTGGAACACAGGTTGGAGCCTGGAACAGGAACACAGTTTGGAGCCAGGAACAGGAACACGGCTTAGAGCCAGGAACTGGAATACAGTGTGGAACCAGGAACTGTAACACGGCTTGGAGCCAGGAACTGGAATACAGCTTGGAACCAGGAACGGGAACACAGTTTGGAGCCAGGAACTGGAACACTGCTTGGAACCAGGAACCGTAAAACGGCTTGGAACCGGGAACTGTAAAACAGCTTGGAGCCAGGAACAGGAACACGGCTTGCAGCCAGGAACTGGAATACGGCTTGCAGACAGGAACAGGAACATGGCTTGGAGCCAGGAACTGGAATACAGCTTGGAACCAGGAACTGGAATATGGCTTGGAACCAGTAACGGTAACACGGTTTGGAGCCAGGAACAGGAACACGGCTTGGAGCCAGGAAATGGAACACGGCTTGGAGCCTGGAGCTGGAACAAGGCTTGGAGCCTGGAACTGGAACACCTCTTGGAGCCTGGAGCTGGAATATGGCTTAGAGCCAGGAACTGGAACATAGGTTGGAGCCTGGAACAGGAATACGGCTTGGAGCCAGGAACTGGAACATAGGTTGGAGCCTGGAAATGGAACACGATTTAGAACCCGGAACTGGAACAAGGTTTGGAGCCAGGAACTGGAACATAGGTTGCAGCCTGGAAATGGTACACGATTTAGAACCAGGAACTGGAATACAGCTTGGAACCAGGAACGGGAACACAGTTTGGAGCCAGGAACTGGAACACTGCTTGGAACCAGGAACCGTAAAACGGCTTGGAACCGGGAACTGTAAAACAGCTTGGAGCCAGGAACAGGAACACGGCTTGCAGCCAGGAACTGGAATACGGCTTGCAGACAGGAACTGGAACACAAGTTGGAGCCTGGAACAGGAACACTGCTTGGAGCCAGGAACTGGAATACGGCTTGGAGACTGGAACTGGAACACAAGTTGGAGCCTGGAACAGGAACACATGTTGGAGCCAGGAACTGGAACACGGTTTGGAGACAGGAACTGGAACACAACTTGGAGCCAGGAACTGGAACACAGCTTGGAACCAGGAACAAGAACATTGCTTGGAGCCTTGAACTGGAATACGGCTTGGAGACAGGAACAGGAACACGGCTTGGAGCCAGGAACTGGAATACAGCCTGGAACCAGGAACGGGAACACAGGTTGGACCAGGAACTGGAACACTGCTTGGGGCCAGGAACTGGAATACAGCTTGGAGACAGGAACTGGAACATGGCTTGGAACCAGGAACTGTAAAACGGCTTGGAGCCAGGAACTGGAACACTGCTTGGAGCCAGGAACTGGAATACAGCTTGGAGCCAGGAACTGCAATACAGCTTGGAGCCAGGAACTGGAATACGGCTTGGAGCCTGGAACTGGAATACGGCTTGGAGCCTGGATCTGGAACACGGTTTGGAGCCAGGAACAGGAACACGGTTTGGCGCCAGGAACTGGAACATGGTTTGGAGCCAGGAACAGGAACACGGTTTGGAGCCAGGAACTGGAATACGGTTGGGAGCCAGGAACTGGAATACGGCTTGGAGCTTGGAACTGGAACACATGTTGGAGCCTGGAACAGGAACACGGATTGTAGCCAGGAACTGGAACACGGCTTGGAGCCAGGAACTGGAAAACATGTTGGAGCCTGGAACAGGAATACGGCTTGGAGATTGGAACTGGAACACAAGTTGGAGCCTGGAACAGGAACACAGTTTGGAGCCTGGAAAAGGAACACGGCTTGGAGTCAGGAACTGGAACACAGTGTGGAGCCAGGAACTGGAACATAGGTTGAAGCCTGTAAAGGGAAACGGCTTGGAACCAGGAGCTGGAACACGGCTTGGAACCAGGAACTGGAACACGGCTTGGAGCCTGGTGCTGGAACACGGCTTGGAGTCTGGAACTGGAACACTGCTTGGAGCCTGGAGCTGGAATATGGCTTAGAGCCAGGAACTGGAACATAGGTAGGAGCCTGGAAATGGAATACGGCTTGGAGCCAGGAACTGGAACATAGGTTGGAGCCTGGAAATGGAACACGGTTTGGAACCAGGAACTGGAACACGGTTTAGAGCCAGGAACTGGAACACGGTTTGGAGCCAGGAACAGGAACACGGCTTAGAGCCAGGAACTGGAATACAGTGTGGAGCCAGGAACTGGAACATAGGTTGCAGCCTGTAAAAGGGAAACGGCTTGGAACCAGGAACCAGGAACTGGAACACGGCTTGGAACCAGGAACGGGAACACGGCTTGGAGCCTGGAACTGGAACACGGCTTGGAGCCTGGAACTGGAACACGGCTTGGAGCCTGGAACAGGAACACGGCTTAGAGCCAGGAACAGGAATATGGCTTGGAACCAGGAATAGGAAAACGGTTTGGAGCCAGGAACTGGAATACAGCTTGGAACCAGGAAGGGGAACACAGTTGGGAGCCAGGAGCTGGAACACTGCTTGGAACCAGGAACCGTAAAACGGCTTGGAACCGGGAACTGTAAAACAGCTTGGAGCCAGGAACAGGAACACGGCTTGGAGCCAGGAACTGGAATACGGCTTAGAGACAGGAACTGGAACACAAGTTGGAGCCTGGAACAGGAACACAGGTAGGAGCCAGGAACTGGAACACGGTTTGGAGACAGGAACTGGAACACGACTTGGAGCCAGGAACTGGAACACAGCTTGGAACCAGGAACAGGAACATTGCTTGGAGCCTTGAACTGGAATACGGCTTGGAGACAGGAACAGGAACACGGCTTGGAGCCAGGAACTGGAATACAGCCTGGAACCAGCAACGGGAACACAGGTTGGAGCCAGGAACTGGAACACTGCTTGAGGCCAGGAACTGGAATACAGCTTGGAGCCAGGAACTGTAAAACGGCTTGGAGCCAGGAACTGGAACACTGCTTGGAACCAGGAACAGGAACATGGCTTGGAGCCAGGAACTGGAATACAGCTTGGAGCCAGGAACTGGAATACGGCTTGGAGCCTGGAACTGGAATACGGCTTGGAGCCTGGAACTGGAACACGGTTTGGAGCCAGGAACAGGAACACGGTTTGGAGCCAGGAACTGGAACACGGTTTGGAGCCAGGAACAGGAACACGGTTTGGCGCCAGGAACTGGAATACGGTTGGGAGCCAGGAACTGGAATACGGCTTGGAGCTTGGAACTGGAACACATGTTGGAGCCTGGAACAGGAACACGGCTTGTAGCCAGGAACTGGAACACGGCTTGGAGCCTGGAACTGGAACACAAGTTGGAGCCTGGAACAGGAATACGGCTTGGTGACTGGAACTGGATCACAAGTTGGAGTCTGGAACAGCAACACAGGTTGGAGCCTGGAACTGGAACACGGCTTGGAACCAGAAACTGGAACATGGCTTGGAACCAGGAACGGTAACACGGTTTGGAGCCAGGAACAGGAACACGGCTTGGTGCCAGGAACTGGAACACGGCTTGCAGACTGGAGCTGGAACACGGCTTGGAGCCTGGAACTGGAACATGGCTTGGAGCCTGGAACAGGAATACGGCTTGGAGCCAGGAACTGGAACATAGGTTGGAGCCTGGAAATGGAACATAGGTTGGAGCCTGGAACTGGAACACAGTTTGGAGCCAGGAACAGGAACACGGCTTAGAGCCAGGAACTGGAACACAGGTTGGAGCCTGGAACAGGAACACAGTTTGGAGCCAGGAACAGGAACACGGCTTAGAGCCAGGAACTGGAATACAGTGTGGAACCAGGAACTGTAACACGGCTTGGAGCCAGGAACTGGAATACAGCTTGGAACCAGGAACGGGAACACAGTTTGGAGCCAGGAACTGGAACACTGCTTGGAACCAGGAACCGTAAAACGGCTTGGAACCGGGAACTGTAAAACAGCTTGGAGCCAGGAACAGGAACACGGCTTGCAGCCAGGAACTGGAATACGGCTTGCAGACAGGAACTGGAACACAAGTTGGAGCCTGGAACAGGAACACTGCTTGGAGCCAGCAACTGGAATACGGCTTGGAGACTGGAACTGGAACACAAGTTGGAGCCTGGAACAGGAACACAGGTTGGAGCCAGGAACTGGAACACGGTTTGGAGACAGGAACTGGAATACGGCTTGCAGACAGGAACTGGAACACAAGTTGGAGCCTGGAACAGGAACACTGCTTGGAGCCAGGAACTGGAATACGGCTTGGAGACTGGAACTGGAACACAAGTTGGAGCCTGGAACAGGAACACAGGTTGGAGCCAGGAACTGGAACACGACTTGGAGCCAGGAACTGGAACACAGCTTGGAACCAGGAACAAGAACATTGCTTGGAGCCTTGAACTGGAATACGGCTTGGAGACAGGAACAGCAACACGGCTTGGAGCCAGGAACTGGAATACAGCCTGGAACCAGGAACGGGAACACAGGTTGGAGCCAGGAACTGGAACACTGCTTGGGGCCAGGAACTGGAATACAGCTTGGAGCCAGGAACTGGAACACGGCTTGGAACCAGGAACTGTAAAACGGCTTGGAGCCAGGAACTGGAACACTGCTTGGAGCCAGGAACTGGAATACAGCTTGGAGCCAGGAACTGGAATACAGCTTGGAGCCAGGAACTGGAATACGGCTTGGAGCCTGGAACTGGAACACGGCTTGGAGCCTGGATCTGGAACACGGTTTGGAGCCAGGAATAGGAAAACGGTTTGGAGCCAGGAACTGGAATACAGCTTGGATCCAGGAACGGGAACAGAGTTTGGAGCCAGGAACGGGAACACTGCTTGGAACCAGGAACCGTAAAACGGCTTGAAACCGGGAACTGGAACACGGTTTGGAGTCAGGAACAGGAACACGGTTTGGCGCCAGGAACTGGAACATGGTTTGGAGCCAGGAACAGGAACACGGTTTGGAGCCAGGAACTGGAATACGGTTGGGAGACAGGAACTGGAACACAACTTGGAGCCAGGAACTGGAACACAGCTTGGAACCAGGAACAAGAACATTGCTTGGAGCCTTGAACTGGAATACGGCTTGGAGACAGGAACAGGAACACGGCTTGGAGCCAGGAACTGGAATACAGCCTGGAACCAGGAACGGGAACACAGGTTGGACCAGGAACTGGAACACTGCTTGGAACCAGGAACTGTAAAACGGCTTGGAGCCAGGAACTGGAACACTGCTTGGAGCCAGGAACTGGAATACAGCTTGGAGCCAGGAACTGGAATACAGCTTGGAGCCAGGAACTGGAATACGGCTTGGAGCCTGGAACTGGAATACGGCTTGGAGCCTGGATCTGGAACACGGTTTGGAGCCAGGAACAGGAACACGGTTTGGCGCCAGGAACTGGAACATGGTTTGGAGCCAGGAACAGGAACACGGTTTGGAGCCAGGAACTGGAATACGGTTGGGAGCCAGGAACTGGAATACGGCTTGGAGCTTGGAACTGGAACACATGTTGGAGCCTGGAACAGGAACACGGATTGTAGCCAGGAACTGGAACACGGCTTGGAGCCAGGAACTGGAAAACATGTTGGAGCCTGGAACAGGAATACGGCTTGGAGATTGGAACTGGAACACAAGTTGGAGCCTGGAACAGGAACACAGTTTGGAGCCTGGAAAAGGAACACGGCTTGGAGTCAGGAACTGGAACACAGTGTGGAGCCAGGAACTGGAACATAGGTTGGAGCCTGTAAAGGGAAACGGCTTGGAACCAGGAGCTGGAACACGGCTTGGAACCAGGAACTGGAACACGGCTTGGAGCCTGGTGCTGGAACACGGCTTGGAGTCTGGAACTGGAACACTGCTTGGAGCCTGGAGCTGGAATATGGCTTAGAGCCAGGAACTGGAACATAGGTAGGAGCCTGGAAATGGAATACGGCTTGGAGCCAGGAACTGGAACATAGGTTGGAGCCTGGAAATGGAACACGGTTTGGAACCAGGAACTGGAACACGGTTTAGAGCCAGGAACTGGAACACGGTTTGGAGCCAGGAACAGGAACACGGCTTAGAGCCAGGAACTGGAATACAGTGTGGAGCCAGGAACTGGAACATAGGTTGCAGCCTGTAAAAGGGAAACGGCTTGGAACCAGGAACCAGGAACTGGAACACGGCTTGGAACCAGGAACGGGAACACGGCTTGGAGCCTGGAACTGGAACACGGCTTGGAGCCTGGAACTGGAACACGGCTTGGAGCCTGGAACAGGAACACGGCTTAGAGCCAGGAACAGGAATATGGCTTGGAACCAGGAATAGGAAAACGGTTTGGAGCCAGGAACTGGAATACAGCTTGGAACCAGGAAGGGGAACACAGTTGGGAGCCAGGAGCTGGAACACTGCTTGGAACCAGGAACCGTAAAACGGCTTGGAACCGGGAACTGTAAAACAGCTTGGAGCCAGGAACAGGAACACGGCTTGGAGCCAGGAACTGGAATACGGCTTAGAGACAGGAACTGGAACACAAGTTGGAGCCTGGAACAGGAACACAGGTAGGAGCCAGGAACTGGAACACGGTTTGGAGACAGGAACTGGAACACGACTTGGAGCCAGGAACTGGAACACAGCTTGGAACCAGGAACAGGAACATTGCTTGGAGCCTTGAACTGGAATACGGCTTGGAGACAGGAACAGGAACACGGCTTGGAGCCAGGAACTGGAATACAGCCTGGAACCAGCAACGGGAACACAGGTTGGAGCCAGGAACTGGAACACTGCTTGAGGCCAGGAACTGGAATACAGCTTGGAGCCAGGAACTGTAAAACGGCTTGGAGCCAGGAACTGGAACACTGCTTGGAACCAGGAACAGGAACATGGCTTGGAGCCAGGAACTGGAATACAGCTTGGAGCCAGGAACTGGAATACGGCTTGGAGCCTGGAACTGGAATACGGCTTGGAGCCTGGAACTGGAACACGGTTTGGAGCCAGGAACAGGAACACGGTTTGGAGCCAGGAACTGGAACACGGTTTGGAGCCAGGAACAGGAACACGGTTTGGCGCCAGGAACTGGAATACGGTTGGGAGCCAGGAACTGGAATACGGCTTGGAGCTTGGAACTGGAACACATGTTGGAGCCTGGAACAGGAACACGGCTTGTAGCCAGGAACTGGAACACGGCTTGGAGCCTGGAACTGGAACACAAGTTGGAGCCTGGAACAGGAATACGGCTTGGTGACTGGAACTGGATCACAAGTTGGAGTCTGGAACAGCAACACAGGTTGGAGCCTGGAACTGGAACACGGCTTGGAACCAGAAACTGGAACATGGCTTGGAACCAGGAACGGTAACACGGTTTGGAGCCAGGAACAGGAACACGGCTTGGTGCCAGGAACTGGAACACGGCTTGCAGACTGGAGCTGGAACACGGCTTGGAGCCTGGAACTGGAACATGGCTTGGAGCCTGGAACAGGAATACGGCTTGGAGCCAGGAACTGGAACATAGGTTGGAGCCTGGAAATGGAACATAGGTTGGAGCCTGGAACTGGAACACAGTTTGGAGCCAGGAACAGGAACACGGCTTAGAGCCAGGAACTGGAACACAGGTTGGAGCCTGGAACAGGAACACAGTTTGGAGCCAGGAACAGGAACACGGCTTAGAGCCAGGAACTGGAATACAGTGTGGAACCAGGAACTGTAACACGGCTTGGAGCCAGGAACTGGAATACAGCTTGGAACCAGGAACGGGAACACAGTTTGGAGCCAGGAACTGGAACACTGCTTGGAACCAGGAACCGTAAAACGGCTTGGAACCGGGAACTGTAAAACAGCTTGGAGCCAGGAACAGGAACACGGCTTGCAGCCAGGAACTGGAATACGGCTTGCAGACAGGAACTGGAACACAAGTTGGAGCCTGGAACAGGAACACTGCTTGGAGCCAGCAACTGGAATACGGCTTGGAGACTGGAACTGGAACACAAGTTGGAGCCTGGAACAGGAACACAGGTTGGAGCCAGGAACTGGAACACGGTTTGGAGACAGGAACTGGAAAACGGCTTGCAGACAGGAACTGGAACACAAGTTGGAGCCTGGAACAGGAACACTGCTTGGAGCCAGCAACTGGAATACGGCTTGGAGACTGGAACTGGAACACAAGTTGGAGCCTGGAACAGGAACACAGGTTGGAGCCAGGAACTGGAACACGACTTGGAGCCAGGAACTGGAACACAGCTTGGAACCAGGAACAAGAACATTGCTTGGAGCCTTGAACTGGAATACGGCTTGGAGACAGGAACAGCAACACGGCTTGGAGCCAGGAACTGGAATACAGCCTGGAACCAGGAACGGGAACACAGGTTGGAGCCAGGAACTGGAACACTGCTTGGGGCCAGGAACTGGAATACAGCTTGGAGCCAGGAACTGGAACACGGCTTGGAACCAGGAACTGTAAAACGGCTTGGAGCCAGGAACTGGAACACTGCTTGGAGCCAGGAACTGGAATACAGCTTGGAGCCAGGAACTGGAATACAGCTTGGAGCCAGGAACTGGAATACGGCTTGGAGCCTGGAACTGGAACACGGCTTGGAGCCTGGATCTGGAACACGGTTTGGAGCCAGGAATAGGAAAACGGTTTGGAGCCAGGAACTGGAATACAGCTTGGATCCAGGAACGGGAACAGAGTTTGGAGCCAGGAACGGGAACACTGCTTGGAACCAGGAACCGTAAAACGGCTTGAAACCGGGAACTGGAACACGGTTTGGAGTCAGGAACAGGAACACGGTTTGGCGCCAGGAACTGGAACATGGTTTGGAGCCAGGAACAGGAACACGGTTTGGAGCCAGGAACTGGAATACGGTTGGGAGACAGGAACTGGAACACAACTTGGAGCCAGGAACTGGAACACAGCTTGGAACCAGGAACAAGAACATTGCTTGGAGCCTTGAACTGGAATACGGCTTGGAGACAGGAACAGGAACACGGCTTGGAGCCAGGAACTGGAATACAGCCTGGAACCAGGAACGGGAACACAGGTTGGACCAGGAACTGGAACACTGCTTGGAACCAGGAACTGTAAAACGGCTTGGAGCCAGGAACTGGAACACTGCTTGGAGCCAGGAACTGGAATACAGCTTGGAGCCAGGAACTGGAATACAGCTTGGAGCCAGGAACTGGAATACGGCTTGGAGCCTGGAACTGGAATACGGCTTGGAGCCTGGATCTGGAACACGGTTTGGAGCCAGGAACAGGAACACGGTTTGGCGCCAGGAACTGGAACATGGTTTGGAGCCAGGAACAGGAACACGGTTTGGAGCCAGGAACTGGAATACGGTTGGGAGCCAGGAACTGGAATACGGCTTGGAGCTTGGAACTGGAACACATGTTGGAGCCTGGAACAGGAACACGGATTGTAGCCAGGAACTGGAACACGGCTTGGAGCCAGGAACTGGAAAACATGTTGGAGCCTGGAACAGGAATACGGCTTGGAGATTGGAACTGGAACACAAGTTGGAGCCTGGAACAGGAACACAGTTTGGAGCCTGGAAAAGGAACACGGCTTGGAGTCAGGAACTGGAACACAGTGTGGAGCCAGGAACTGGAACATAGGTTGGAGCCTGTAAAGGGAAACGGCTTGGAACCAGGAGCTGGAACACGGCTTGGAACCAGGAACTGGAACACGGCTTGGAGCCTGGTGCTGGAACACGGCTTGGAGTCTGGAACTGGAATACAGCCTGGAACCAGCAACGGGAACACAGGTTGGAGCCAGGAACTGGAACACTGCTTGAGGCCAGGAACTGGAATACTGCTTGGAGCCAGGAACTGTAAAACGGCTTGGAGCCAGGAACTGGAACACTGCTTGGAACCAGGAACAGGAACATGGCTTGGAGCCAGGAACTGGAATACAGCTTGGAGCCAGGAACTGGAATACGGCTTGGAGCCTGGAACTGGAATACGGCTTGGAGCCTGGAACTGGAACACGGTTTGGAGCCAGGAACAGGAACACGGTTTGGAGCCAGGAACTGGAACACGGTTTGGAGCCAGGAACAGGAACACGGTTTGGCGCCAGGAACTGGAATACGGTTGGGAGCCAGGAACTGGAATACGGCTTGGAGCTTGGAACTGGAACACATGTTGGAGCCTGGAACAGGAACACGGCTTGTAGCCAGGAACTGGAACACGGCTTGGAGCCTGGAACTGGAACACAAGTTGGAGCCTGGAACAGGAATACGGCTTGGTGACTGGAACTGGATCACAAGTTGGAGTCTGGAACAGCAACACAGGTTGGAGCCTGGAACTGGAACACGGCTTGGAACCAGAAACTGGAACATGGCTTGGAACCAGGAACGGTAACACGGTTTGGAGCCAGGAACAGGAACACGGCTTGGTGCCAGGAACTGGAACACGGCTTGCAGACTGGAGCTGGAACACGGCTTGGAGCCTGGAACTGGAACATGGCTTGGAGCCTGGAACAGGAATACGGCTTGGAGCCAGGAACTGGAACATAGGTTGGAGCCTGGAAATGGAACATAGGTTGGAGCCTGGAACTGGAACACAGTTTGGAGCCAGGAACAGGAACACGGCTTAGAGCCAGGAACTGGAACACAGGTTGGAGCCTGGAACAGGAACACAGTTTGGAGCCAGGAACAGGAACACGGCTTAGAGCCAGGAACTGGAATACAGTGTGGAACCAGGAACTGTAACACGGCTTGGAGCCAGGAACTGGAATACAGCTTGGAACCAGGAACGGGAACACAGTTTGGAGCCAGGAACTGGAACACTGCTTGGAACCAGGAACCGTAAAACGGCTTGGAACCGGGAACTGTAAAACAGCTTGGAGCCAGGAACAGGAACACGGCTTGCAGCCAGGAACTGGAATACGGCTTGCAGACAGGAACTGGAACACAAGTTGGAGCCTGGAACAGGAACACTGCTTGGAGCCAGCAACTGGAATACGGCTTGGAGACTGGAACTGGAACACAAGTTGGAGCCTGGAACAGGAACACAGGTTGGAGCCAGGAACTGGAACACGGTTTGGAGACAGGAACTGGAATACGGCTTGCAGACAGGAACTGGAACACAAGTTGGAGCCTGGAACAGGAACACTGCTTGGAGCCAGGAACTGGAATACGGCTTGGAGACTGGAACTGGAACACAAGTTGGAGCCTGGAACAGGAACACAGGTTGGAGCCAGGAACTGGAACACGACTTGGAGCCAGGAACTGGAACACAGCTTGGAACCAGGAACAAGAACATTGCTTGGAGCCTTGAACTGGAATACGGCTTGGAGACAGGAACAGCAACACGGCTTGGAGCCAGGAACTGGAATACAGCCTGGAACCAGGAACGGGAACACAGGTTGGAGCCAGGAACTGGAACACTGCTTGGGGCCAGGAACTGGAATACAGCTTGGAGCCAGGAACTGGAACACGGCTTGGAACCAGGAACTGTAAAACGGCTTGGAGCCAGGAACTGGAACACTGCTTGGAGCCAGGAACTGGAATACAGCTTGGAGCCAGGAACTGGAATACAGCTTGGAGCCAGGAACTGGAATACGGCTTGGAGCCTGGAACTGGAACACGGCTTGGAGCCTGGATCTGGAACACGGTTTGGAGCCAGGAATAGGAAAACGGTTTGGAGCCAGGAACTGGAATACAGCTTGGATCCAGGAACGGGAACAGAGTTTGGAGCCAGGAACGGGAACACTGCTTGGAACCAGGAACCGTAAAACGGCTTGAAACCGGGAACTGGAACACGGTTTGGAGTCAGTAACAGGAACACGGTTTGGCGCCAGGAACTGGAACATGGTTTGGAGCCAGGAACAGGAACACGGTTTGGAGCCAGGAACTGGAATACGGTTGGGAGACAGGAACTGGAACACAACTTGGAGCCAGGAACTGGAACACAGCTTGGAACCAGGAACAAGAACATTGCTTGGAGCCTTGAACTGGAATACGGCTTGGAGACAGGAACAGGAACACGGCTTGGAGCCAGGAACTGGAATACAGCCTGGAACCAGGAACGGGAACACAGGTTGGACCAGGAACTGGAACACTGCTTGGAACCAGGAACTGTAAAACGGCTTGGAGCCAGGAACTGGAACACTGCTTGGAGCCAGGAACTGGAATACAGCTTGGAGCCAGGAACTGGAATACAGCTTGGAGCCAGGAACTGGAATACGGCTTGGAGCCTGGAACTGGAATACGGCTTGGAGCCTGGATCTGGAACACGGTTTGGAGCCAGGAACAGGAACACGGTTTGGCGCCAGGAACTGGAACATTGTTTGGAGCCAGGAACAGGAACACGGTTTGGAGCCAGGAACTGGAATACGGTTGGGAGACAGGAACTGGAACACAACTTGGAGCCAGGAACTGGAACACAGCTTGGAACCAGGAACAAGAACATTGCTTGGAGCCTTGAACTGGAATACGGCTTGGAGACAGGAACAGGAACACGGCTTGGAGCCAGGAACTGGAATACAGCCTGGAACCAGGAACGGGAACACAGGTTGGACCAGGAACTGGAACACTGCTTGGAACCAGGAACTGTAAAACGGCTTGGAGCCAGGAACTGGAACACTGCTTGGAGCCAGGAACTGGAATACAGCTTGGAGCCAGGAACTGGAATACAGCTTGGAGCCAGGAACTGGAATACGGCTTGGAGCCTGGAACTGGAATACGGCTTGGAGCCTGGATCTGGAACACGGTTTGGAGCCAGGAACAGGAACACGGTTTGGCGCCAGGAACTGGAACATGGTTTGGAGCCAGGAACAGGAACACGGTTTGGAGCCAGGAACTGGAATACGGTTGGGAGCCAGGAACTGGAATACGGCTTGGAGCTTGGAACTGGAACACATGTTGGAGCCTGGAACAGGAACACGGATTGTAGCCAGGAACTGGAACACGGCTTGGAGCCAGGAACTGGAAAACATGTTGGAGCCTGGAACAGGAATACGGCTTGGAGATTGGAACTGGAACACAAGTTGGAGCCTGGAACAGGAACACAGTTTGGAGCCTGGAAAAGGAACACGGCTTGGAGTCAGGAACTGGAACACAGTGTGGAGCCAGGAACTGGAACATAGGTTGGAGCCTGTAAAGGGAAACGGCTTGGAACCAGGAGCTGGAACACGGCTTGGAACCAGGAACTGGAACACGGCTTGGAGCCTGGTGCTGGAACACGGCTTGGAGTCTGGAACTGGAACACTGCTTGGAGCCTTGAGCTGGAATATGGCTTAGAGCCAGGAACTGGAACATAGGTTGGAGCCTGGAAATGGAATACGGCTTGGAGCCAGGAACTGGAACATAGGTTGGAGCCTGGAAATGGAACACGGTTTGGAACCAGGAACTGGAACACGGTTTAGAGCCAGGAACTGGAACACGGTTTGGAGCCAGGAACAGGAACACGGCTTAGAGCCAGGAACTGGAATACAGTGTGGAGCCAGGAACTGGAACATAGGTTGCAGCCTGTAAAAGGGAAACGGCTTGGAACCAGGAACCAGGAACTGGAACACGGCTTGGAACCAGGAACGGGAACACGGCTTGGAGCCTGGAACTGGAACACGGCTTGGAGCCTGGAACTGGAACACGGCTTGGAGCCTGGAACAGGAACACGGCTTAGAGCCAGGAACAGGAATATGGCTTGGAACCAGGAATAGGAAAACGGTTTGGAGCCAGGAACTGGAATACAGCTTGGAACCAGGAAGGGGAACACAGTTGGGAGCCAGGAGCTGGAACACTGCTTGGAACCAGGAACCGTAAAACGGCTTGGAACCGGGAACTGTAAAACAGCTTGGAGCCAGGAACAGGAACACGGCTTGGAGCCAGGAACTGGAATACGGCTTAGAGACAGGAACTGGAACACAAGTTGGAGCCTGGAACAGGAACACAGGTAGGAGCCAGGAACTGGAACACGGTTTGGAGACAGGAACTGGAACACGACTTGGAGCCAGGAACTGGAACACAGCTTGGAACCAGGAACAGGAACATTGCTTGGAGCCTTGAACTGGAATACGGCTTGGAGACAGGAACAGGAACACGGCTTGGAGCCAGGAACTGGAATACAGCCTGGAACCAGCAACGGGAACACAGGTTGGAGCCAGGAACTGGAACACTGCTTGAGGCCAGGAACTGGAATACAGCTTGGAGCCAGGAACTGTAAAACGGCTTGGAGCCAGGAACTGGAACACTGCTTGGAACCAGGAACAGGAACATGGCTTGGAGCCAGGAACTGGAATACAGCTTGGAGCCAGGAACTGGAATACGGCTTGGAGCCTGGAACTGGAATACGGCTTGGAGCCTGGAACTGGAACACGGTTTGGAGCCAGGAACTGGAACACGGTTTGGAGCCAGGAACAGGAACACGGTTTGGCGCCAGGAACTGGAATACGGTTGGGAGCCAGGAACTGGAATACGGCTTGGAGCTTGGAACTGGAACACATGTTGGAGCCTGGAACAGGAACACGGCTTGTAGCTAGGAACTGGAACACGGCTTGGAGCCTGGAACTGGAACACAAGTTGGAGCCTGGAACAGGAATACGGCTTGGTGACTGGAACTGGATCACAAGTTGGAGTCTGGAACAGCAACACAGGTTGGAGCCTGGAACTGGAACACGGCTTGGAACCAGAAACTGGAACATGGCTTGGAACCAGGAACGGTAACACGGTTTGGAGCCAGGAACAGGAACACGGCTTGGTGCCAGGAACTGGAACACGGCTTGCAGACTGGAGCTGGAACACGGCTTGGAGCCTGGAACTGGAACATGGCTTGGAGCCTGGAACAGGAATACGGCTTGGAGCCAGGAACTGGAACATAGGTTGGAGCCTGGAAATGGAACATAGGTTGGAGCCTGGAACTGGAACACAGTTTGGAGCCAGGAACAGGAACACGGCTTAGAGCCAGGAACTGGAACACAGGTTGGAGCCTGGAACAGGAACACAGTTTGGAGCCAGGAACAGGAACACGGCTTAGAGCCAGGAACTGGAATACAGTGTGGAACCAGGAACTGTAACACGGCTTGGAGCCAGGAACTGGAATACAGCTTGGAACCAGGAACGGGAACACAGTTTGGAGCCAGGAACTGGAACACGGCTTGGAACCAGGAACCGTAAAACGGCTTGGAACCGGGAACTGTAAAACAGCTTGGAGCCAGGAACAGGAACACGGCTTGCAGCCAGGAACTGGAATACGGCTTGCAGACAGGAACTGGAACACAAGTTGGAGCCTGGAACAGGAACACTGCTTGGAGCCAGCAACTGGAATACGGCTTGGAGACTGGAACTGGAACACAAGTTGGAGCCTGGAACAGGAACACAGGTTGGAGCCAGGAACTGGAACACGGTTTGGAGACAGGAACTGGAAAACGGCTTGCAGACAGGAACTGGAACACAAGTTGGAGCCTGGAACAGGAACACTGCTTGGAGCCAGCAACTGGAATACGGCTTGGAGACTGGAACTGGAACACAAGTTGGAGCCTGGAACAGGAACACAGGTTGGAGCCAGGAACTGGAACACGGTTTGGAGACAGGAACTGGAAAACGGCTTGCAGACAGGAACTGGAACACAAGTTGGAGCCTGGAACAGGAACACTGCTTGGAGCCAGGAACTGGAATACGGCTTGGAGACTGGAACTGGAACACAAGTTGGAGCCTGGAACAGGAACACAGGTTGGAGCCAGGAACTGGAACACGACTTGGAGCCAGGAACTGGAACACAGCTTGGAACCAGGAACAAGAACATTGCTTGGAGCCTTGAACTGGAATACGGCTTGGAGACAGGAACAGCAACACGGCTTGGAGCCAGGAACTGGAATACAGCCTGGAACCAGGAACGGGAACACAGGTTGGAGCCAGGAACTGGAACACTGCTTGGGGCCAGGAACTGGAATACAGCTTGGAGCCAGGAACTGGAACACGGCTTGGAACCAGGAACTGTAAAACGGCTTGGAGCCAGGAACTGGAACACTGCTTGGAGCCAGGAACTGGAATACAGCTTGGAGCCAGGAACTGGAATACAGCTTGGAGCCAGGAACTGGAATACAGCTTGAAGCCAGTAACTGGAATACGGCTTGGAGCCTGGAACTGGAACACGGCTTGGAGCCTGGATCTGGAACACGGTTTGGAGCCAGGAACAGGAACACGGTTTGGCGCCAGGAACTGGAACATGGTTTGGAGCCAGGAACAGGAACACGGTTTGGAGCCAGGAACTGGAATACGGTTGGGAGCCAGGAACTGGAATAAGACTTGGAGCTTGGAACTGGAACACATGTTGGAGCCTGGAACAGGAACACGGATTGTAGCCAGGAACTGGAAAACATGTTGGAGCCTGGAACAGGAATACGGCTTGGAGATTGGAACTGGAACACAAGTTGGAGCCTGGAACAGGAACACAGTTTGGAGCCTGGAAAAGGAACACGGCTTGGAGTCAGGAACTGGAACACAGTGTGGAGCCAGGAACTGGAACATAGGTTGGAGCCTGTAAAGGGAAACGGCTTGGAACCAGGAGCTGGAACACGGCTTGGACCCTGGTGCTGGAACACGTCTTCGAGCCTGGAACAGGAATACGGCTTGGAGCCAGGAACTGGAACATAGGTTGGAACCTGGAAATGGAACACGGTTTGGAACCAGGAACTGGAACACGGTTTAGAGCCAGGAACTGGAACACGGTTTGGAGCCAGGAACAGGAACACGGCTTAGAGCCAGGAACTGGAATACAGTGTGGAGCCAGGAACTGGAACATAGGTTGCAGCCTGTAAAAGGGAAACGGCTTGGAACCAGGAACCAGTAACTGGAACACGGCTTGGAACCAGGAACGGGAACACGGCTTGGAGCCTGGAACTGGAACACGGCTTGGAGCCTGGAACTGGAACACGGCTTGGAGCCTGGAACAGGAACACGGTTTGAAGACAGGAACTGGAATACAGCTTGGAACCAGGAAGGGGAACACAGTTGGGAGCCAGGAGCTGGAACACTGCTTGGAACCAGGAACCGTAAAACGGCTTGGAACCGGGAACTGTAAAACAGCTTGGAGCCAGGAACTGCAACATAGGTTGGAGCCTGGAACAGGAATACGGCTTGGAGACAGGAATTGGAACATAGGTTGGACCCTGGAAATGGAACACGGTTTGGAACCAGGAACTGGAACACGGTTTGGAGCCAGGAACTGGAACACAGGTTAGACCCTAGAAATGGAACACGGTTTGGAACCAGGAACTGGAACACGGTTTAGAGCCAGGAACTGGAACACGGTTTGGAGCCAGGAACAGGAACACGGCTTAGAGCCAGGAACTGGAATACAGTGTGGAGCCAGGAACTGGAACATAGGTTGCAGCCTGTAAAAGGGAAACGGCTTGGAACCAGGAACCAGGAACTGGAGCACGGCTTGGAACCAGGAACGGGAACACGGCTTGGAGCCTGGAACAGGAACACGGCTTGGTGCCTGGAACTGGAACACGGCTTGGAGCCTGGAACTGGAACATGGCTTGGAGCCTGGAACAGGAATACGGCTTGGAGCCAGGAACTGGAACATAGGTTGGAGCCTGGAAATGGAACATAGGTTGGAGCCTGGAACTGGAACACAGTTTGGAGCCAGTAACAGGAACACGGCTTAGAGCCAGGAACTGGAACACAGTTTGGAGCCTGGAACAGGAACACAGTTTGGAGCCAGGAACAGGAACACGGCTTAGAGCCAGGAACTGGAATACAGTGTGGAGCCAGGAACTGGAACATAGGTTAGAGCCTGTAAAGGGAAACGGCTTGGAACCAGGAACCAGGAACTGGAACACGGCTTGGAACCAGGAACGGGAACACGGCTTGGAGCCTGGAACTGGAACACGGCTTGGAGCCTGGAACTGGAACACGGCTTGGAGCCTGGAACAGGAACACGGCTTAGAGCCAGGAACAGGAATATGGCGTGGAACCAGGAATAGGAAAACGGTTTGGAGCCAGGAACTGGAATACAGCTTGGAACCAGGAAGGGGAACACAGTTGGGAGCCAGGAGCTGGAACACTGCTTGGAACCAGGAACCGTAAAACGGCTTGGAACCGGGAACTGTAAAACAGCTTGGAGCCAGGAACAGGAACACGGCTTGGAGCCAGGAACTGGAATACGGCTTGGAGACAGGAACTGGAACATAGGTTGGAGCCTGGAACAGGAATACGGCTTGGAGACAGGAATTGGAACATAGGTTGGACACTGGAAATGGAACACGGTTTGGAACCAGGAACTGGAACACGGTTTGGAGCCAGGAACTGGAACACAGGTTAGACCCTGGAAATGGAACACGGTTTGGAACCAGGAACTGGAACACGGTTTAGAGCCAGGAACTGGAACACGGTTTGGAGCCAGGAAAAGGAACACGGCTTGGAGCCAGGAACTGGAATACAGTGTGGAGCCAGGAACTGGAACATAGGTTGGTGCCTGGAAATGGAACATAGGTTGGAGCCTGGAACTGGAACACAGTTTGGAGCCAGGAACAGGAACACAGCTTAGAGCCAGGAACTGGAACACAGGTTGGAGCCTGGAACAGGAACACAGTTTGGAGCCAGGAACAGGAACACGGCTTAGAGCCAGGAACTGGAATACAATGTGGAGCCAGGAACTGGAACATAGGTTAGAGCCTGTAAAGGGAAACGGCTTGGAACCAGGAGCTGGAACACGGCATGGAACCAGGAACGGTAACACGGCTTGGAGCAAGGATTTGGAATACAGCTTGGAACCAGGAACGGGAACACAGTTTGGAGCCAGGAACTGGAACACTGCTTGGAACCAGGAACCGTAAAACGGCTTGGAACCGGGAACTGTAAAACAGCTTGGAGCCAGGAACAGGAACACGGCTTGCAGCCAGGAACTGGAATACGGCTTGGAGACTGGAACTGGAACACAAGTTGGAGCCTGGAACAGGAACACAGGTTGGAGCCAGGAACTGGAACACGGTTTGGAGACAGGAACTGGAACACGACTTGGAGCCAGGAACTGGAATACGGCTTGCAGACAGGAACTGGAACACAAGTTAGAGCCTGGAACAGGAACACTGCTTGGAGCCAGGAACTGGAATACGGCTTGGAGACTGGAACTGGAACACAAGTTGGAGCCTGGAACAGGATCACAGGTTGGAGCCAGGAACTGGAACACGGTTTGGAGACAGGAACTGGAACACGACTTGGAGCCAGGAACTGGAACACAGCTTGGAACCAGGAACAAGAACATTGCTTGGAGCCTTGAACTGGAATACGGCTTGGAGACAGGAACAGGAACACGGCTTGGAGCCAGGAACTGGAATACAGCCTGGAACCAGGAACGGGAACACAAGTTGGAGCCAGGAACTGGAACACTGCTTGGGGCCAGGAACTGGAATACAGATTGGAGCCAGGAACTGGAACACGGCTTGGAACCAGGAACTGTAAAACGGCTTGGAGCCAGGAACTGGAACACTGCTTGGAGCCAGGAACTGGAATACAGCTTGGAGCCAGGAACTGGAATACGGCTTGGAGCCTGGAACTGGAATACGGCTTGGAGCCTGGATCTGGAACACGGATTGGAGCCAGGAACAGGAACGCGGTATGGCGCCAGGAACTGGAACATGGTTTGGAGCCAGGAACAGGAACACGGTTTGGAGCCAGGAACTGGAATACGGTTGGGAGCCAGGAACTGGAATAAGGCTTGGAGCTTGGAACTGGAACACATGTTGGAGCCTGGAACAGGAACACGGATTGTAGCCAGGAACTGGAATACGGTTGGGAGCCAGGATCTGGAATAAGGCTTGGAGCTTGGAACTGGAACACATGTTGGAGCCTGGAACAGGAGCACGGATTGTAGCCAGGAACAGGAACACTGCTTGGAGCCTGGAACAGGAATACGGCTTGGAGATTGGAACTGGAACACAAGTTGGAGCCTGGAACAGGAACACAGTTTGGAGCCTGGAAAAGGAACACGGCTTGGAGTCAGGAACTGGAACACAGTGTGGAGCCAGGAACTGGAACATAGGTTGGAGCCTGTAAAGGGAAACGGCTTGGAACCAGGAGCTGGAACACGGCTTGGTCCCTGGTGCTGGAACACGGCTTGGAGCCTGGAACTGGAACACGGCTTGGAGCCTGGAGCTGGAATATGGCTTAAAGCCAGGAACTGGAACATAGGTTGGAGCCTGGAACAGGAACACGGATTGTAGCCAGGAACTGGAACACGGCTTGGAGACAGGAACTGGAAAACATGTTGGAGCCTGGAACAGGAATACGGCTTGGAGCCAGGAACTGGAACATAGGTTGGAGCCTGGAACAGGAATACGGCTTGGAGCCAGGAACTGGAACATAGGTTGGAGCCTGGAAATGGAACACGGTTTGGAACCAGGAACTGGAACACGGTTTAGAGCCAGGAACTGGAACACGGTTTGGAGCCAGGAACAGGAACACGGCTTAGAGCCAGGAACTGGAATACAGTGTGGAGCCAGGAACTGGAACATAGGTTGCAGCCTGTAAAAGGGACACGGCTTGGAACCAGGAACCAGGAACTGGAACACGGCTTGGAACCAGGAACGGGAACACGGCTTGGAGCCTGGAACTGGAACACGGCTTGGAGCCTGGAACTGGAACACGGCTTGGAGCCTGGAACAGGAACACGGCTTAGAGCCAGGAACAGGAATATGGCGTGGAACCAGGAATAGGAAAACGGTTTGGAGCCAGGAACTGGAATACAGCTTGGAACCAGGAAGGGGAACACAGTTGGGAGCCAGGAGCTGGAACACTGCTTGGAACCAGGAACCGTAAAACGGCTTGAAACCGGGAACTGTAAAACAGCTTGGAGCCAGGAACAGGAACACGGCTTGGAGCCAGGAACTGGAATACGGCTTGGAGACAGGAACTGGAACATAGGTTGGAGCCTGGAACAGGAATACGGCTTGGAGACAGGAATTGGAACATAGGTTGGACCCTGGAAATGGAACACGGTTTGGAACCAGGAACTGGAACCCGGTTTGGAGCCAGGAACTGGAACACAGGTTAGACCCTGGAAATGGAACACGGTTTGGAACCAGGAACTGGAACACGGTTTGGAGCCAGCAACAGGAACACGGCTTAGAGCCAGGAACTGGAATACAGTGTGGAGCCAGGAACTGGAACATAGGTTGGTGCCTGGAAATGGAACATAGGTTGGAGCCTGGAACTGGAACACAGTTTGGAGCCAGGAACAGGAACACGGCTTAGAGCCAGGAACTGGAACACAGGTTGGAGCCTGGAACAGGAACACAGTTTGGAGCCAGGAACAGGAACACGGCTTAGAGCCAGGAACTGGAATACAGTGTGGAGCCAGGAACTGGAACATAGGTTAGCCTGTAAAGGGAAACGGCTTGGAACCAGGAGCTGGAACACGGCTTGGAACAAGGAACGGTAACACGGCTTGGAGCAAGGATCTGGAATACAGCTTGGAACCAGGAACGGGAACACAGTTTGGAGCCAGGAACTGGAACACTGCTTGGAACCAGGAACTGTAAAACGGCTTGGAACCGGGAACTGTAAAACAGCTTGGAGCCAGGAACAGGAACACGGCTTGCAGCCAGGAACTGGATTACGGCTTGGAGACTGGAACTGGAACACAAGTTGGAGCCTGGAACAGGAACACAGGTTGGAGCCAGGAACTGGAACACGGTTTGGAGACAGGAACTGGAACACGACTTGGAGCCAGGAACTGGAATACGGCTTGCAGACAGGAACTGGAACACAAGTTGGAGCCTGGAACAGGAACACTGCTTGGAGCCAGGAACTGGAATACGGCTTGGAGACTGGAACTGGAACACAAGTTGGAGACTGGAACAGGAACACAGGTTGGAGCCAGGAACTGGAACACGGTTTGGAGACAGGAACTGGAACACGACTTGGAGCCAGGAACTGGAACACAGCTTGGAACCAGGAACAAGAACATTGCTTGGAGCCTTGAACTGGAATACGGCTTGGAGACAGGAACAGGAACACGGCTTGGAGCCAGGAACTGGAATACAGCTTGGAGCCAGGAACGGGAACACAAGTTGGAGCCAGGAACTGGAACACTGCTTGGAGCCAGGAACTGGAATACAGCTTGGAGCCAGGAACTGGAACACGGCTTGGAACCAGGAACTGTAAAACGGCTTGGAGCCAGGAACTGGAACACTGCTTGGAGCCAGGAACAGGAACACTGCTTGGAGCCAGGAACTGGAATACGGCTTGGAGATTGGAACTGGAACACAAGTTGGAGCCTGGAACAGGAACACAGTTTGGAGCCTGGAACAGGAACACTGCTTGGAGTCAGGAACTGGAACACAGTGTGGAGCCAGGAACTGGAACATAGGTTGGAGCCTGTAAAGGGAAACGGCTTGGAACCAGGAGCTGGAACACGGCTTGGACCCTGGTGCTGGAACACGGCTTGGAGCCTGGAACTGGAACACGGCTTGGAGCCTGGAGCTGGAATATGGCTTAGAGCCAGGAACTCGAACATAGGTTGGAGCCTGGAACAGGAATACGGCTTGGAGCCAGGAACTGGAACATAGGTTGGAGCCTGGAAATGGAACACGGTTTGGAACCAGGAACTGGAACACGGTTTAGAGCCAGGAACTGGAACACGGTTTGGAGCCAGGAACAGGAACACGGCTTAGAGCCAGGAACTGGAATACAGTGTGGAGCCAGGAACTGGAACATAGGTTGCAGCCTGTAAAAGGGAAACGGCTTGGAACCAGGAACCAGGAACTGGAACACGGCTTGGAACCAGGAACGGGAACACGGCCTGGAGCCTGGAACTGGAACACGGCTTGGAGCCTGGAACTGGAACACGGCTTGGAGCCTGGAACAGGAACACGGCTTAGAGCCAGGAACAGGAATATGGCTTGGAACCAGGAATAGGAAAACGGTTTGGAGCCAGGAACTGGAATACAGCTTGGAACCAGGAAGGGGAACACAGTTGGGAGCCAGGAGCTGGAACACTGCTTGGAACCAGGAACCGTAAAACGGCTTGGAACCGGGAACTGTAAAACAGCTTGGAGCCAGGAACAGGAACACGGCTTGGAGCCAGGAACTGGAATACGGCTTGGAGACAGGAACTGGAACACAAGTTGGAGCCTGGAACAGGAACACAGGTAGGAGCCAGGAACTGGAACACGGTTTGGAGCCAGGAACTGGAATACAGCTTGGAACCAGGAAGGGGAACACAGCTGGGAGCCAGGAGCTGGAACACTGCTTGGAACCCGGAACCGTAAAACGGCTTGGAACCGGGAACTGTAAAACAGCTTGGAGCCAGGAACAGGAACATGGCTTGGAGCCAGGAACTGGAATACGGCTTGGAGACAGGAACTGGAAAATAGGTTGGAGCCTGGAACAGGAATACGGCTTGGAGACAGGAATTGGAACATAGGTTGGACCCTGGAAATGGAACACGGTTTGGAACCAGGAACTGGAACACGGTTTGGAGCCAGGAACTGGAACACAGGTTAGACCCTGGAAATGGAACACGGTTTGGAACCAGGAACTGGAACACGGTTTGGAGCCAGGAACAGGAACACGGCTTAGAGCCAGGAACTGGAATACAGTGTGGAGCCAGGAACTGGAACATAGGTTGCAGCCTGTAAAAGGGAAACGGCTTGGAACCAGGAACCAGGAACTGGAACACGGCTTGGAACCAGGAACGGGAACACGGCTTGGAGCCTGGAACTGGAACATGGCTTGGAGCCTGGAACTGGAACACGGCTTGGAGCCTGGAACAGGAACACGGCTTAGAGCCAGGAACAGGAATATGGCTTGGAACCAGGAATAGGAAAACGGTTTAGAGCCAGGAACTGGAATACAGCTTGGAACCAGGAAGGGGAACACAGTTGGGAGCCAGGAGCTGGAACACTGCTTGGAACCAGGAACCGTAAAACGGCTTGGAACCGGGAACTGTAAAACAGCTTGGAGCCAGGAACAGGAACACGGCTTGGAGCCAGGAACTGGAATACGGCTTGGAGACAGGAACTGGAACACAAGTTGGAGCCTGGAACAGGGACACAGGTAGGAGCCAGGAACTGGAACATGGTTTGGAGACAGGAACTGGAACACGACTTGGAGCCAGGAACTGGAACACAGCTTGGAACCAGGAACAGGAACATTGCTTGGAGCCTTGAACTGGAATACGGCTTGGAGACAGGAACAGGAACACGGCTTGGAGCCAGGAACTGGAATACAGCCTGGAACCAGCAACGGGAACACAGGTTGGAGCCAGGAACTGGAACACTGCTTGGGGCCAGGAACTGGAACACAGTTTGGAGCCAGGAACAGGAACACGGTTTGGAGCCAGGAACTGGAACACGGTTTGGAGCCAGGAACAGGAACACGGTTTGGAGCCAGAAACTGGAATACGGTTGGGAGCCAGGTACTGGAACACGGCTTGGAGCTTGGAACTGGAACACATGTTGGAGCATGGAACAGGAACACGGCTTGTAGCCAGGAACTGGAAGACGGCTTGGAGCCTGGAACTGGAACACAAGTTGGAGCCTGGAACAGGAATACGGCTTGGAGACTGGAACTGGAACACAAGTTGGAGTCTGGAACAGCAACACAGGTTGGAGCCTGGAAAAGGAACACGGCTTGGAGTCAGGAACTGGAACACAGCTTGGAGCCTGGAACAGGAATACGGCTTGGAGATTGGAACTGGAACACAAGTTGGAGCCTGGAACAGGAACACAGTTTGGAGCCTGGAAAAGGAACACGGCTTGGAGTCAGGAACTGGATCACAGTGTGGAGCCAGGAACTGGAACATAGGTTGGAGCCTGTAAAGGGAAACGGCTTGGAACCAGGAGCTGGAACACGGCTTGGAGCCTGGTGCTGGAACACGGCTTAGAGCCTGGAACTGGAATATGGCTTAGAGCCAGGAACTGGAACATAGGTTGGAGCCTGGAACAGGAATACGGCTTGGAGCCAGGAACTGGAACATAGGTTGGAGCCTGGAAATGGAACACGGTTTGGAACCAGGAACTGGAACACGGTTTAGAGCCAGGAACTGGAACACGGTTTGGAGCCAGGAACAGGAACACGGCTTAGAGCCAGGAACTGGAATACAGTGTGGAGCCAGGAACTGGAACATAGGTTGCAGCCTGTAAAAGGGAAACGGCTTGGAACCAGGAACCAGGAACTGGAACACGGCTTGGAACCAGGAACGGGAACACGGCTTGGAGCCTGGAACTGGAACACGGCTTGGAGCCTGGAACTGGAATACGGCTTGGAGCCTGGAACAGGAACACGGCTTAGAGCCAGGAACAGGAATATGGCTTGGAACCAGGAATAGGAAAACGGTTTGGAGCCAGGAACTGGAATACAGCTTGGAACCAGGAAGGGGAACACAGTTGGGAGCCAGGAGCTGGAACACTGCTTGGAACCAGGAACCGTAAAACGGCTTGGAACCGGGAACTGTAAAACAGCTTGGAGCCAGGAACAGGAACACGGCTTGGAGCCAGGAACTGGAATACGGCTTGGAGACAGGAACTGGAACACAAGTTGGAGCCTGGAACAGGAACACAGGTAGGAGCCAGGAACTGGAACACGGTTTGGAGCCAGGAACTGGAATACAGCTTGGAACCAGGAAGGGGAACACAGCTGGGAGCCAGGAGCTGGAACACTGCTTGGAACCAGGAACCGTAAAACGGCTTGGAACCGGGAACTGTAAAACAGCTTGGAGCCAGGAACAGGAACACGGCTTGGAGCCAGGAACTGGAATACGGCTTGGAGACAGGAACTGGAAAATAGGTTGGACCCTGAAAATGGAACACGGTTTGGAACCAGGAACTGGAACACGGTTTGGAGCCAGGAACTGGAACACAGGTTAGACCCTGGAAATGGAACACGGTTTGGAACCAGGAACTGGAACACGGTTTAGAGCCAGGAACTGGAACACGGTTTGGAGCCAGGAACAGGAACACGGCTTAGAGCCAGGAACTGGAATACAGTGTGGAGCCAGGAACTGGAACATAGGTTGCAGCCTGTAAAAGGGAAACGGCTTGGAACCAGGAACCAGGAACTGGAACACGGCTTGGAACCAGGAACGGGAACACGGCTTGGAGCCTGGAACTGGAACACGGCTTGGAGCCTGGAACTGGAACACGGCTTGGAGCCTGGAACAGGAACACGGCTTAGAGCCAGGAACAGGAATATGGCTTGGAACCAGGAATAGGAAAACGGTTTGGAGCCAGGAACTGGAATACAGCTTGGAACCAGGAAGGGGAACACAGTTGGGAGCCAGGAGCTGGAACACTGCTTGGAACCAGGAACCGTAAAACGGCTTGGAACCGGGAACTGTAAAACAGCTTGGAGCCAGGAACAGGAACACGGCTTGGAGCCAGGAACTGGAATACGGCTTGGAGACAGGAACTGGAACACAAGTTGGAGCCTGGAACAGGAACACAGGTAGGAGCCAGGAACTGGAACACGGTTTGGAGACAGGAACTGGAACACGACTTGGAGCCAGGAACTGGAACACAGCTTGGAACCAGGAACAGGAACATTGCTTGGAGCCTTGAACTGGAATACGGCTTGGAGACAGGAACAGGAACACGGCTTGGAGCCAGGAACTGGAATACAGCCTGGAACCAGCAACGGGAACACAGGTTGGAGCCAGGAACTGGAACACTGCTTGGGGCCAGGAACTGGAACACGGTTTGGAGCCAGGAACAGGAACACGGCTTGTAGCCAGGAACTGGAACACGGCTTGGAGCCTGGAACAGGAACACGGCTTGTAGCCAGGAACTGGAACACGGCTTGGAGCCTGGAACTGGAACACAAGTTGGAGCCTGGAACAGGAATACGGCTTGGAGACTGGAACTGGAACACAAGTTGGAGTCTGGAACAGCAACACAGGTTGGAGCCTGGAAAAGGAACACGGCTTGGAGTCAGGAACTGGAACACGTCTTGGAGCCTGGAACTGGAACACGGCTTGGAACCAGAAACTGGAACATGGCTTGGAACCAGGAACGGTAACACGGTTTGGAGCCAGGAACAGGAACACGGCTTGGTTGCAGGAACTGGAACACGGCTTGGAGCCTGGAGCTGGAACATGGCTTGGAGCCTGGAACTGGAACATGGCTTGGAGTCTGGAACAGGAATACGGCTTGGAGCCAGGAACTGGAACATAGGTTGGAGCCTGGAAATGGAACATAGGTTGGAGCCTGGAACTGGAACACAGTTTGGAGCCAGGAACAGGAACACGGCTTAGAGCCAGGAACTGGAATACAGCCTGGAACCAGGAACGGGAACACAGGTTGGAGCCAGGAACTGGAACACTGCTTGGGGCCAGGAACTGGAATACAGCTTGGAGCCAGGAACTGGAACACGGCTTGGAACCAGGAACTGTAAAACGGCTTGGAGCCAGGAACTGGAACACTGCTTGGAGCCAGGAACTGGAATACAGCTTGGAGCCAGGAACTGGAATACGGCTTGGAGCCTGGAACTGGAATACGGCTTGGAGCCTGGATCTGGAACACGGTTTGGAGCCAGGAACAGGAACACGGTTTGGCGCCAGGAAATGGAACATGGTTTGGAGCCAGGAACAGGAACACGGTTTGGAGCCAGGAACTGGAATACGGTTGGGAGCCAGGAACTGGAATAAGGCTTGGAGCTTGGAACTGGAACACATGTTGGAGCCTGGAACAGGAACACGGATTGTAGCCAGGAACTGGAACACGGCTTGGAGCCAGGAACTGGAAAACATGTTGGAGCCTGGAACAGGAATACAGCTTGGAGATTGGAACTGGAACACAAGTTGGAGCCTGGAACAGGAACACAGTTTGGAGCCTGGAAAAGGAACACGGCTTGGAGTCAGGAACTGGAACACAGTGTGGAGCCAGGAACTGGAACATAGGTTGGAGCCTGTAAAGGGAAACGGCTTGGAACCAGGAGCTGGAACACGGCTTGGACCCTGGTGCTGGAACACGGCTTGGAGCCTGGAACTGGAACACGGCTTGGAGCCTGGAGCTGGAATATGGCTTAGAGCCAGGAACTGGAACATAGGTTGGAGCCTGGAACAGGAATACGGCTTGGAGCCAGGAACTGGAACATAGGTTGGAGCCTGGAAATGGAACACGGTTTGGAACCAGGAACTGGAACACGGTTTAGAGCCAGGAACTGGAACACGGTTTGTAGCCAGGAACAGGAACACGGCTTAGAGCCAGGAACTGGAATACAGTGTGGAGCCAGGAACTGGAACATAGGTTGCAGCCTGTAAAAGGGAAACGGCTTGGAACCAGGAACCAGGAACTGGAACACGGCTTGGAACCAGGAACGGGAACACGGCTTGGAGCCTGGAACTGGACACGGCTTAGAGCCTGGAACTGGAATACGGCTTGGAGCCTGGAACAGGAACACGGCTTAGAGCCAGGAACAGGAATATGGCTTGGAACCAGGAAGGGGAACACAGTTGGGAGCCAGGAGCTGGAACACTGCTTGGAACCAGGAACCGTAAAACGGCTTGGAACCGGGAACTGTAAAACAGCTTGGAGCCAGGAACAGGAACACGGCTTGGAGCCAGGAACTGGAATACGGCTTGGAGACAGGAACTGGAACACAAGTTGGAGCCTGGAACAGGAACACAGGTAGGAGCCAGGAACTGGAACACGGTTTGGAGCCAGGAACTGGAATACAGCTTGGAACCAGGAAGGGGAACACAGCTGGGAGCCAGGAGCTGGAACACTGCTTGGAACCAGGAACCGTAAAACGGCTTGGAACCGGGAACTGTAAAACAGCTTGGAGCCAGGAACAGGAACACGGCTTGGAGCCAGGAACTGGAATACGGCTTGGAGACAGGAACTGGAAAATAGGTTGGAGCCTGGAACAGGAATACGGCTTGGAGACAGGAATTGGAACATAGGTTGGACCCTGGAAATGGAACACGGTTTGGAACCAGGAACTGGAACACGGTTTGGAGCCAGGAACTGGAACACAGGTTAGACCCTGGAAATGGAACACGGTTTGGAACCAGGAACTGGAACACGGTTTAGAGCCAGGAACTGGAACACGGTTTGGAGCCAGGAACAGGAACACGGCTTAGAGCCAGGAACTGGAATACAGTGTGGAGCCAGGAACTGGAACATAGGTTGCAGCCTGTAAAAGGGAAACGGCTTGGAACCAGGAACCAGGAACTGGAACACGGCTTGGAACCAGGAACGGGAACACGGCTTGGAGCCTGGAACTGGAACACGGCTTGGAGCCTGGAACTGGAACACGGCTTGGAGCCTGGAACAGGAACACGGCTTAGAGCCAGGAACAGGAATATGGCTTGGAACCAGGAATAGGAAAACGGTTTGGAGCCAGGAACTGGAATACAGCTTGGAACCAGGAAGGGGAACACAGTTGGGAGCCAGGAGCTGGAACACTGCTTGGAACCAGGAACCGTAAAACGGCTTGGAACCGGGAACTGTAAAACAGCTTGGAGCCAGAAACAGGAACACGGCTTGGAGCCAGGAACTGGAATACGGCTTGGAGACAGGAACTGGAACACAAGTTGGAGCCTGGAACAGGAACACAGGTAGGAGCCAGGAACTGGAACATGGTTTGGAGACAGGAACTGGAACACGACTTGGAGCCAGGAACTGGAACACAGCTTGGAACCAGGAACAGGAACATTGCTTGGAGCCTTGAACTGGAATACGGCTTGGAGACAGGAACAGGAACACGGCTTGGAGCCAGGAACTGGAATACAGCCTGGAACCAGCAACGGGAACACAGGTTGGAGCCAGGAACTGGAACACTGCTTGGGGCCAGGAACTGGAATACAGCTTGGAGCCAGGAACTGTAAAACGGCTTGGAGCCAGGAACTGGAACACTGCTTGGAACCAGGAACAGGAACATGGCTTGGAGCCAGGAACTGGAATACAGCTTGGAGCCAGGAACTGGAATACGGCTTGGAGCCTGGAACTGGAATACGGCTTGGAGCCTGGAACTGGAACACGGTTTGGAGCCAGGAACAGGAACACGGTTTGGAGCCAGGAACTGGAACACGGATTGGAGCCAGGAACATGAACACGGTTTGGAGCCAGGAACTGGAATACGGTTGGGAGCCAGGAACTGGAACACGGCTTGGAGCTTGGAACTGGAACACATGTTGGAGCCTGGAACAGGAACACGGCTTGTAGCCAGGAACTGGAACACGGCTTGGAGCCTGGAACTGGAACACAAGTTGGAGCCTGGAACAGGAATACGGCTTGGAGACTGGAACTGGAACACAAGTTGGAGTCTGGAACAGCAACACAGGTTGGAGCCTGGAAAAGGAACACGGCTTGGAGTCAGGAACTGGAACACAGCTTGGAGACTGTAACTGGAACACGGCTTGGAGACTAGAACAGGAACAAGGCTTGGAGCCTGGAACTGGAACACGGCTTGGAACCAGAAACTGGAACATGGCTTGGAACCAGGAACGGTAACACGGTTTGGAGCCAGGAACAGGAACACGGCTTGGTGCCAGGAACTGGAACACGGCTTGGAGCCTGGAGCTGGAACACGGCTTCGAGCCTGGAACTGGAACATGGCTTGGAGCCTGGAACAGGAATACGGCTTGGAGCCAGGAACTGGAACATAGGTTGGAGCCTGGAAATGGAACATAGGTTGGAGCCTGGAACTGGAACACAGTTTGGAGCCAGGAACAGGAACACGGCTTAGAGCCAGGAACTGGAACACAGGTTGGAGCCTGGAACAGGAACACAGTGTGGAGCCAGGAACTGGAACATAGGTTAGAGCCTGTAAAGGGAAACGGCTTGGAACCAGGAGCTGGAACACGGCTTGGAACCAGGAACGGTAACACGGTTTGGAGCCAGGAACAGGAACACGGCTTGGAGCCTGGTGCTGGAACACGGCTTGGAGTCTGGAACTGGAACACGGCTTGGAGCCTGGAACTGGAATATGGCTTAGAGCCAGGAACTGGAACATAGGTTGGAGCCTGGAACAGGAATACGGCTTGGAGACAGGAACTGGAACATAGGTTGGAGCCTGGAAATGGAACACGGTTTGGAACCAGGAACTGGAACACGGTTTGGAGCCAGGAACTGGAACACGGTTTGGAGCCAGGAACTGGAACAGAGGTTGGAGCCTGGAAATGGAACACGGTTTGGAACCAGGAACTGGAACACGGTTTGGAGCCAGGAACAGGAACACGGTTTGGAGCCAGGAACAGGAACACGGCTTGGATCCTGGAACTGCAACACAAGTTGGAGCCTGGAACAGAAATACGGCTTGGAGACTGGAACTGGAACACAAATTGGAGCCTGGAACAGGAACACAGGTTGGAGCCAGGAACTGGAACACGGTTTGGAGACAGGAACTGGAACACTGCTTGGAGCCTGGAACTGGAATATGGCTTGGAGACAGGAACAGGAACTCGGCTTGGAGCCAGGAACTGGTATACAGCCTGGAACCAGGAACAGGAAGACAGGTTGGAGCCAGGAACTGGAACACTGCTTGGGGCCAGGAACTGGAACACGGCTTGGAGCCAGAAACTGGAATACGGTTGGGAGCCAGGAACTGGAACACGGCTTGGAGCTTGGAACTGGAACACATGTTGGAGCATGGAACAGGAACACGGCTTGTAGCCAGGAACTGGAACACGGCTTGGAGCCTGGAACTGGAACACAAGTTGGAGCCTGGAACAGGAATACGGCTTGGAGACTGGAACTGGAACACAAGTTGGAGTCTGGAACAGCAACACAGGTTGGAGCCTGGAAAAGGAACACGGCTTGGAGTCAGGAACTGGAACACAGCTTGGAGCCTGGAACAGGAATACGGCTTGGAGATTGGAACTGGAACACAAGTTGGAGCCTGGAACAGGAACACAGTTTGGAGCCTGGAAAAGGAACACGGCTTGGAGTCAGGAACTGGATCACAGTGTGGAGCCAGGAACTGGAACATAGGTTGGAGCCTGTAAAGGGAAACGGCTTGGAACCAGGAGCTGGAACACGGCTTGGACCCTGGTGCTGGAACACGGCTTGGAGCCTGGAACTGGAACACGGCTTGGAGCCTGGAGCTGGAATATGGCTTAGAGCCAGGAACTGGAACATAGGTTGGAGCCTGGAACAGGAATACGGCTTGGAGCCAGGAACTGGAACATAGGTTGGAGCCTGGAAATGGAACACGGTTTGGAACCAGGAACTGGAACACGGTTTAGAGCCAGGAACTGGAACACGGTTTGGAGCCAGGAACAGGAACACGGCTTAGAGCCAGGAACTGGAATACAGTGTGGAGCCAGGAACTGGAACATAGGTTGCAGCCTGTAAAAGGGAAACGGCTTGGAACCAGGAACCAGGAACTGGAACACGGCTTGGAACCAGGAACGGGAACACGGCTTGGAGCCTGGAACTGGAACACGGCTTGGAGCCTGGAACTGGAATACGGCTTGGAGCCTGGAACAGGAACACGGCTTAGAGCCAGGAACAGGAATATGGCTTGGAACCAGGAATAGGAAAACGGTTTGGAGCCAGGAACTGGAATACAGCTTGGAACCAGGAAGGGGAACACAGTTGGGAGCCAGGAGCTGGAACACTGCTTGGAACCAGGAACCGTAAAACGGCTTGGAACCGGGAACTGTAAAACAGCTTGGAGCCAGGAACAGGAACACGGCTTGGAGCCAGGAACTGGAATACGGCTTGGAGACAGGAACTGGAACACAAGTTGGAGCCTGGAACAGGAATACGGCTTGGAGACAGGAATTGGAACATAGGTTGGACCCTGGAAATGGAACACGGTTTGGAACCAGGAACTGGAACACGGTTTGGAGCCAGGAACTGGAACACAGGTTAGACCCTGGAAATGGAACACGGTTTGGAACCAGGAACTGGAACACGGTTTAGAGCCAGGAACTGGAACACGGTTTGGAGCCAGGAACAGGAACACGGCTTAGAGCCAGGAAGTGGAATACAGTGTGGAGCCAGGAACTGGAACATAGGTTGCAGCCTGTAAAAGGGAAACGGCTTGGAACCAGGAACCAGGAACTGGAACACGGCTTGGAACCAGGAACGGGAACACGGCTTGGAGCCTGGAACTGGAACACGGCTTGGAGCCTGGAACTGGAACACGGCTTGGAGCCTGGAACAGGAACACGGCTTAGAGCCAGGAACAGGAATATGGCTTGGAACCAGGAATAGGAAAACGGTTTGGAGCCAGGAACTGGAATACAGCTTGGAACCAGGAAGGGGAACACAGTTGGGAGCCAGGAGCTGGAACACTGCTTGGAACCAGGAACCGTAAAACGGCTTGGAACCGGGAACTGTAAAACAGCTTGGAGCCAGGAACAGGAACACGGCTTGGAGCCAGGAACTGGAATACGGCTTGGAGACAGGAACTGGAACACAAGTTGGAGCCTGGAACAGGAACACAGGTAGGAGCCAGGAACTGGAACACGGTTTGGAGACAGGAACTGGAACACGACTTGGAGCCAGGAACTGGAACACAGCTTGGAACCAGGAACAGGAACATTGCTTGGAGCCTTGAACTGGAATACGGCTTGGAGACAGGAACAGGAACACGGCTTGGAGCCAGGAACTGGAATACAGCCTGGAACCAGCAACGGGAACACAGGTTGGAGCCAGGAACTGGAACACTGCTTGGGGCCAGGAACTGGAACACGGTTTGGAGCCAGGAACAGGAACACGGTTTGGAGCCAGGAACTGGAACACGGTTTGGAGCCAGGAACAGGAACACGGTTTGGAGCCAGGAACTGGAATACGGTTGGGAGCCAGGAACTGGAACACGGCTTGGAGCTTGGAACTGAAACACATGTTGGAGCCTGGAACAGGAACACGGCTTGTAGCCAGGAACTGGAACACGGCTTGGAGCCTGGAACAGGAACACGGCTTGTAGCCAGGAACTGGAACACGGCTTGGAGCCTGGAACTGGAACACAAGTTGGAGCCTGGAACAGGAATACGGCTTGGAGACTGGAACTGGAACACAAGTTGGAGTCTGGAACAGCAACACAGGTTGGAGCCTGGAAAAGGAACACGGCTTGGAGTCAGGAATTGGAACACAGCTTGGAGACTGTAACTGGAACACGGCTTGGAGACTAGAACAGGAACACGTCTTGGAGCCTGGAACTGGAACACGGCTTGGAACCAGAAACTGGAACATGGCTTGGAACCAGGAACGGTAACACGGTTTGGAGCCAGGAACAGGAACACGGCTTGGTTGCAGGAACTGGAACACGGCTTTGAGCCTGGAGCTGGAACATGGCTTGGAGCCTGGAACTGGAACATGGCTTGGAGTCTGGAACAGGAATACGGCTTGGAGCCAGGAACTGGAACATAGGTTGGAGCCTGGAAATGGAACATAGGTTGGAGCCTGGAACTGGAACACAGTTTGGAGCCAGGAACAGGAACACGGTTTGGAGCCAGGAACTGGAATACGGTTGGGAGCCAGGAACTGGAATAAGGCTTGGAGCTTGGAACTGGAACACATGTTGGAGCCTGGAACAGGAACACGGATTGTAGCCAGGAACTGGAACACGGCTTGGAGCCAGGAACTGGAAAACATGTTGGAGCCTGGAACAGGAATACGGCTTGGAGATTGGAACTGGAACACAAGTTGGAGCCTGGAACAGGAACACAGTTTGGAGCCTGGAAAAGGAACACGGCTTGGAGTCAGGAACTGGAACACAGTGTGGAGCCAGGAACTGGAACATAGGTTGGAGCCTGTAAAGGGAAACGGCTTGGAACCAGGAGCTGGAACACGGCTTGGACCCTGGTGCTGGAACACGGCTTGGAGCCTGGAACTGGAACACGGCTTGGAGCCTGGAGCTGGAATATGGCTTAGAGCCAGGAACTGGAACATAGGTTGGAGCCTGGAACAGGAATACGGCTTGGAGCCAGGAACTGGAACATAGGTTGGAGCCTGGAAATGGAACACGGTTTGGAACCAGGAACTGGAACACGGTTTAGAGCCAGGAACTGGAACACGGTTTGGAGCCAGGAACAGGAACACGGCTTAGAGCCAGGAACTGGAATACAGTGTGGAGCCAGGAACTGGAACATAGGTTGCAGCCTGTAAAAGGGAAACGGCTTGGAACCAGGAACCAGGAACTGGAACACGGCTTGGAACCAGGAACGGGAACACGGCTTGGAGCCTGGAACTGGAACACGGCTTGGAGCCTGGAACTGGAATACGGCTTGGAGCCTGGAACAGGAACACGGCTTAGAGCCAGGAACAGGAATATGGCTTGGAACCAGGAAGGGGAACACAGTTGGGAGCCAGGAGCTGGAACACTGCTTGGAACCAGGAACCGTAAAACGGCTTGGAACCGGGAACTGTAAAACAGCTTGGAGCCAGGAACAGGAACACGGCTTGGAGCCAGGAACTGGAATACGGCTTGGAGACAGGAACTGGAACACAAGTTGGAGCCTGGAACAGGAACACAGGTAGGAGCCAGGAACTGGAACACGGTTTGGAGCCAGGAACTGGAATACAGCTTGGAACCAGGAAGGGGAACACAGCTGGGAGCCAGGAGCTGGAACACTGCTTGGAACCAGGAACCGTAAAACGGCTTGGAACCGGGAACTGTAAAACAGCTTGGAGCCAGGAACAGGAACACGGCTTGGAGCCAGGAACTGGAATACGGCTTGGAGACAGGAACTGGAAAATAGGTTGGAGCCTGGAACAGGAATACGGCTTGGAGACAGGAATTGGAACATAGGTTGGACCCTGGAAATGGAACACGGTTTGGAACCAGGAACTGGAACACGGTTTGGAGCCAGGAACTGGAACACAGGTTAGACCCTGGAAATGGAACACGGTTTGGAACCAGGAACTGGAACACGGTTTAGAGCCAGGAACTGGAACACGGTTTGGAGCCAGGAACAGGAACACGGCTTAGAGCCAGGAACTGGAATACAGTGTGGAGCCAGGAACTGGAACATAGGTTGCAGCCTGTAAAAGGGAAACGGCTTGGAACCAGGAACCAGGAACTGGAACACGGCTTGGAACCAGGAACGGGAACACGGCTTGGAGCCTGGAACTGGAACACGGCTTGGAGCCTGGAACTGGAACACGGCTTGGAGCCTGGAACAGGAACACGGCTTAGAGCCAGGAACAGGAATATGGCTTGGAACCAGGAATAGGAAAACGGTTTGGAGCAAGGAACTGGAATGCAGCTTGGAACCAGGAAGGGGAACACAGTTGGGAGCCAGGAGCTGGAACACTGCTTGGAACCAGGAACCGTAAAACTGCTTGGAACCGGGAACTGTAAAACAGATTGGAGCCAGGAACAGGAACACTGCTTGGAGCCAGGAACTGGAATACGGCTTGGAGACAGGAATTGGAAAACAAGTTGGAGCCTGGAACAGGAACACAGGTAGGAGCCAGGAACTGGAACACGGTTTGGAGACAGGAACTGGAACACGACTTGGAGCCAGGAACTGGAACACAGCTTGGAACCAGGAACAGGAACATTGCTTGGAGCCTTGAACTGGAATACGGCTTGGAGACAGGAACAGGAACCCGGCGTGGAGCCAGGAACTGGAACACGGCTTGGAGCCTGCTGCTGGAACACGGCTTGGAGCCTGGAACTAGAACACGGCTTGGAGCCTGGAGCTGGAATATGGCTTAGAGCCAGGAACTGGAACATAGGTTGGAGCCTGGAACAGGAATACGGCTTGGAGCCAGGAACTGGAACATAGGTTGGAGCCTGGAAATGGAACACGGTTTGGAACCAGGAACTGGAACACGGTTTAGAGCCAGGAACTGGAACACGGTTTGGAGCCAGGAACAGGAACACGGCTTAGAGCCAGGAACTGGAATACAGTGTGGAGCCAGGAACTGGAACATAGGTTGCAGCCTGTAAAAGGGAAACGGCTTGGAACCAGGAACCAGGAACTGGAACACGGCTTGGAACCAGGAACGGGAACACGGCTTGGAGCCTGGAACTGGAACACGGCTTGGAGCCTGGAACTGGAATACGGCTTGGAGCCTGGAACAGGAACACGGCTTAGAGCCAGGAACAGGAATATGGCTTGGAACCAGGAAGGGGAACACAGTTGGGAGCCAGGAGCTGGAACACTGCTTGGAACCAGGAACCGTAAAACGGCTTGGAACCGGGAACTGTAAAACAGCTTGGAGCCAGGAACAGGAACACGGCTTGGAGCCAGGAACTGGAATACGGCTTGGAGCAGGAACTGGAACACAAGTTGGAGCCTGGAACAGGAACACAGGTAGGAGCCAGGAACTGGAACACGGTTTGGAGCCAGGAACTGGAATACAGCTTGGAACCAGGAAGGGGAACACAGCTGGGAGCCAGGAGCTGGAACACTGCTTAGAACCAGGAACCGTAAAACGGCTTGGAACCGGGAACTGTAAAACAGCTTGGAGCCAGGAACAGGAACACGGCTTGGAGCCAGGAACTGGAATACGGCTTGGAGACAGGAACTGGAACACAAGTTGGAGCCTGGAACAGGAACACAGGTAGGAGCCAGGAACTGGAACACGGTTTGGAGCCAGGAACTGGAACATTGCTTGGAGCCTTGAACTGGAATACGGCTTGGAGACAGGAACAGGAACCCGGCGTGGAGCCAGGAACTGGAATACAGCCTGGAACCAGCAACGGGAACACAGGTTGGAGCCAGGAACTGGAACACTGCTTGGGGCCAGGAACTGGAATACAACTTGGAGCCAGGAACTGTAAAACGGCTTGGAGCCAGGAACTGGAACACTGCTTGGAACCAGGAACAGGAACATGGCTTGGAGCCAGGAACTGGAATACAGCTTGGAGCCAGGAACTGGAATACGGCTTGGAGCCTGGAACTGGAATACGGCTTGGAGCCTGGAACTGGAACACGGTTTGGAGCCAGGAACAGGAACACGGTTTGGAGCCAGGAACTGGAACACGGATTGGAGCCAGGAACAGGAACACGGTTTGGAGCCAGGAACTGGAATACGGTTGGGAGCCAGGAACTGGAACACGGCTTGGAGCTTGGAACTGGAACACATGTTGGAGCCTGGAACAGGAACACGGCTTGTAGCCAGGAACTGGAACACGGCTTCGAGCCTGGAACTGGAACACAAGTTGGAGCCTGGAACAGGAATACGGCTTGGAGACTGGAACTGGAACACAAGTTGGAGTCTGGAACAGCAACACAGGTTGGAGCCTGGAAAAGGAACACGGCTTGGAGTCAGGAACTGGAACACAGCTTGGAGACTGTAACTGGAACACGGCTTGGAGACTAGAACAGGAACAAGGCTTGGAGCCTGGAACTGGAACACGGCTTGGAACCAGAAACTGGAACATGGCTTGGAACCAGGAACGGTAACACGGTTTGGAGCCAGGAACAGGAACACGGCTTGGTGCCAGGAACTGGAACACGGCTTGGAGCCTGGAGCTGGAACACGGCTTCGAGCCTGGAACTGGAACATGGCTTGGAGCCTGGAACAGGAATACGGCTTGGAGCCAGGAACTGGAACATAGGTTGGAGCCTGGAAATGGAACATAGGTTGGAGCCTGGAACTGGAACACAGTTTGGAGCCAGGAACAGGAACACGGCTTAGAGCCAGGAACTGGAACACAGGTTGGAGCCTGGAACAGGAACACAGTTTGGAGCCAGGAACAGGAACACGGCTTAGAGCCAGGAACTGGAATACAGTGTGGAGCCAGGAACTGGAACATAGGTTAGAGCCTGTAAAGGGAAACGGCTTGGAACCAGGAGCTGGAACACGGCTTGGAACCAGGAACGGTAACACGGTTTGGAGCCAGGAACAGGAACACGGCTTGGAGCCTGGTGCTGGAACACGGCTTGGAGTCTGGAACTGGAACACGGCTTGGAGCCTGGAACTGGAATATGGCTTAGAGCCAGGAACTGGAACATAGGTTGGAGCCTGGAACAGGAATACGGCTTGGAGACAGGAACTGGAACATAGGTTGGAGCCTGGAAATGGAACACGGTTTGGAACCAGGAACTGGAACACGGTTTGGAGCCAGGAACTGGAACAGAGGTTGGAGCCTGGAAATGGAACACGGTTTGGAACCAGGAACTGGAACACGGTTTGGAGCCAGGAACAGGAACACGGTTTGGAGCCAGGAACAGGAACACGGCTTGGATCCTGGAACTGCAACACAAGTTGGAGCCTGGAACAGAAATACGGCTTGGAGACTGGAACTGGAACACAAGTTGGAGCCTGGAACAGGAACACAGGTTGGAGCCAGGAACTGGAACACGGTTTGGAGACAGGAACTGGAACACTGCTTGGAGCCTGGAACTGGAATATGGCTTGGAGACAGGAACAGGAACTCGGCTTGGAGCCAGGAACTGGTATACAGCCTGGAACCAGGAACAGGAAGACAGGTTGGAGCCAGGAACTGGAACACTGCTTGGGGCCAGGAACTGGAATACAGCTTGGAGCCAGGAACTGGAACACGGCTTAGAGCCAGGAACTGGAACACTGCTTGGAGCCAGGAACTGGAATACGGCTTGGAGACTGGAACTGGAACACAAGTTGGAGCCTGGAACAGGAACACAGGTTGGAGCCAGGAACTGGAACACGGTTTGGAGACTGGAACTGGAACACAAGTTGGAGCCTGGAACAGGAACACAGGTTGGAGCCAGGAACTGGAACACGGTTTGGAGCCAGGAACTGGAATACGGTTGGGAGCCAGGAACTGGAATACGGCTTGGAGCATGGAACTGGAACACATGTTGGAGCCTGGAACAGGAACACGGCTTGTAGCCAGGAACTGGAACACGGCTTGGAGCCTGGAACAGGAACACAAGTTGGAGCCTGGAACAGGAATACGCATTGGAGACTGGAACTGGAACACAAGTTGGAGCCTGGAACAGGAACACAGGATGGAGCCAGGAACTGGAACACGGCTTGGAGTCAGGAGCTGGAACACGGCTTGGACCCTGGTGCTGGAACACGGCTTGGAGCCTGGAACTGGAACACGGCTTGGAGCCTGGAGCTGGAATATGGCTTAGAGCCAGGAACTGGAACACAGGTTGGAGCCTGGAACAGGAATACGGCTTGGAGCCAGGAACTGGAACATGGCTTGGAACCAGGAACGGTAACACGGTTTGGAGCCAGGAACAGGAACACGGCTTGGTGCCAGGAACTGGAACACGGCTTGGAGCCTGGAGCTGGAACATGGCTTGGAACCAGGAACGGTAACACGGTTTGGAGCCAGGAACAGGAACACGGCTTGGTGCCAGGAACTGGAACACGGCTTGGAGCCTGGAGCTGGAACACGGCTTGGAGCCTGGAACTGGAACATGGCTTGGAGCCTGGAACAGGAATACGGCTTGGAGCCAGGAACTGGAACATAGGTTGGAGCCTGGAAATGGAACATAGGTTGGAGCCTGGAACTGGAACACAGTTTGGAGCCAGGAACAGGAACACGGCTTAGAGCCAGGAACTGGAACACAGGTTGGAGCCTGGAACAGGAACACAGTTTGGAGCCAGGAACAGGAACACGGCTTAGAACCAGGAACTGGAATACAGTGTGGAGCCAGGAACTGGAACATAGGTTAGAGCCTGTAAAGGGAAACGGCTTGGAACCAGGAGCTGGAACACGGCTTGGAGCCTGGTGCTGGAACACGGCTTGGAGCCTGGAACTGGAACACGGCTTGGAGCCTGGAGCTGGAATATGGCTTAGAGCCAGGAACTGGAACGTGGGTTGGAGCCTGGAACAGGAATACGGCTTGGAGCCAGGAACTGGAACATAGGTTGGAGCCTGGAACAGGAATTCGGCTTGGAGACAGGAACTGGAACATAGGTTGGAGCCTGGAAATGGAACACGGTTTGGAACCAGGAACTGGAACACGGTTTGGAGCCAGGAACTGGAACATAGGTTGGAGCCTGGAAATGGAACACGGTTTGGAACCAGGAACTGGAACACGGTTTGGAGCCAGGAACAGGAACACGGTTTGGAGCCAGGAACAGGAACACGGCTTGGATCCTGGAACTGCAACACAAGTTGGAGCCTGGAACAGAAATACGGCTTGGAGACTGGAACTGGAACACAAGTTGGAGCCTGGAACAGGAACACAGGTTGGAGCCAGGAACTGGAACACGGTTTGGAGACAGGAACTGGAACACTGCTTGGAGCCTGGAACTGGAATATGGCTTGGAGACAGGAACAGGAACTCGGCTTGGAGCCAGGAACTGGTATACAGCCTGGAACCAGGAACAGGAAGACAGGTTGGAGCCAGGAACTGGAACACTGCTTGGGGCCAGGAACTGGAATACAGCTTGGAGCCAGGAACTGGAACACGGCTTAGAGCCAGGAACTGGAACACTGCTTGGAGCCAGGAACTGGAATACGGCTTGGAGACTGGAACTGGAACACAAGTTGGAGCCTGGAACAGCAACACAGGTTGGAGCCAGGAACTGGAACACGGTTTGGAGACAGGAACTGGAACACTGCTTGGAGCCTGGAACTGGAATATGGCTTGGAGACAGGAACAGGAACTCGGCTTGGAGCCAGGAACTGGTATACAGCCTGGAACCAGGAACAGGAAGACAGGTTGGAGCCAGGAACTGGAACACTGCTTGGGGCCAGGAACTGGAATACAGCTTGGAGCCAGGAACTGGAACACGGCTTAGAGCCAGGAACTGGAACACTGCTTGGAGCCAGGAACTGGAATACGGCTTGGAGACTGGAACTGGAACACAAGTTGGAGCCTGGAACAGGAACACAGGTTGGAGCCAGGAACTGGAACACGGTTTGGAGACTGGAACTGGAACACAAGTTGGAGCCTGGAACAGGAACACAGGTTGGAGCCAGGAACTGGAACACGGTTTGGAGCCAGGAACTGGAATACGGTTGGGAGCCAGGAACTGGAATACGGCTTGGAGCATGGAACTGGAACACATGTTGGAGCCTGGAACAGGAACACGGCTTGTAGCCAGGAACTGGAACACGGCTTGGAGCCTGGAACAGGAACACAAGTTGGAGCCTGGAACAGGAATACGCATTGGAGACTGGAACTGGAACACAAGTTGGAGCCTGGAACAGGAACACAGGATGGAGCCAGGAACTGGAACACGGCTTGGAGTCAGGAGCTGGAACACGGCTTGGACCCTGGTGCTGGAACACGGCTTGGAGCCTGGAACTGGAACACGGCTTGGAGCCTGGAGCTGGAATATGGCTTAGAGCCAGGAACTGGAACACAGGTTGGAGCCTGGAACAGGAATACGGCTTGGAGCCAGGAACTGGAACATGGCTTGGAACCAGGAACGGTAACACGGTTTGGAGCCAGGAACAGGAACACGGCTTGGTGCCAGGAACTGGAACACGGCTTGGAGCCTGGAGCTGGAACATGGCTTGGAACCAGGAACGGTAACACGGTTTGGAGCCAGGAACAGGAACACGGCTTGGTGCCAGGAACTGGAACACGGCTTGGAGCCTGGAGCTGGAACACGGCTTGGAGCCTGGAACTGGAACATGGCTTGGAGCCTGGAACAGGAATACGGCTTGGAGCCAGGAACTGGAACATAGGTTGGAGCCTGGAAATGGAACATAGGTTGGAGCCTGGAACTGGAACACAGTTTGGAGCCAGGAACAGGAACACGGCTTAGAGCCAGGAACTGGAACACAGGTTGGAGCCTGGAACAGGAACACAGTTTGGAGCCAGGAACAGGAACACGGCTTAGAACCAGGAACTGGAATACGGTGTGGAGCCAGGAACTGGAACATAGGTTAGAGCCTGTAAAGGGAAACGGCTTGGAACCAGGAGCTGGAACACGGCTTGGAGCCTGGTGCTGGAACACGGCTTGGAGCCTGGAACTGGAACACGGCTTGGAGCCTGGAGCTGGAATATGGCTTAGAGCCAGGAACTGGAACGTGGGTTGGAGCCTGGAACAGGAATACGGCTTGGAGCCAGGAACTGGAACATAGGTTGGAGCCTGGAACAGGAATTCGGCTTGGAGACAGGAACTGGAACATAGGTTGGAGCCTGGAAATGGAACACGGTTTGGAACCAGGAACTGGAACACGGTTTGGAGCCAGGAACTGGAACATAGGTTGGAGCCTGGAAATGGAACACGGTTTGGAACCAGGAACTGGAACACGGTTTGGAGCCAGGAACAGGAACACGGTTTGGAGCCAGGAACAGGAACACGGCTTGGATCCTGGAACTGCAACACAAGTTGGAGCCTGGAACAGAAATACGGCTTGGAGACTGGAACTGGAACACAAGTTGGAGCCTGGAACAGGAACACAGGTTGGAGCCAGGAACTGGAACACGGTTTGGAGACAGGAACTGGAACACTGCTTGGAGCCTGGAACTGGAATATGGCTTGGAGACAGGAACAGGAACTCGGCTTGGAGCCAGGAACTGGTATACAGCCTGGAACCAGGAACAGGAAGACAGGTTGGAGCCAGGAACTGGAACACTGCTTGGGGCCAGGAACTGGAATACAGCTTGGAGCCAGGAACTGGAACACGGCTTAGAGCCAGGAACTGGAACACTGCTTGGAGCCAGGAACTGGAATACGGCTTGGAGACTGGAACTGGAACACAAGTTGGAGCCTGGAACAGCAACACAGGTTGGAGCCAGGAACTGGAACACGGTTTGGAGACAGGAACTGGAACACTGCTTGGAGCCTGGAACTGGAATATGGCTTGGAGACAGGAACAGGAACTCGGCTTGGAGCCAGGAACTGGTATACAGCCTGGAACCAGGAACAGGAAGACAGGTTGGAGCCAGGAACTGGAACACTGCTTGGGGCCAGGAACTGGAATACAGCTTGGAGCCAGGAACTGGAACACGGCTTAGAGCCAGGAACTGGAACACTGCTTGGAGCCAGGAACTGGAATACGGCTTGGAGACTGGAACTGGAACACAAGTTGGAGCCTGGAACAGGAACACAGGTTGGAGCCAGGAACTGGAACACGGTTTGGAGACTGGAACTGGAACACAAGTTGGAGCCTGGAACAGGAGCACAGGTTGGAGCCAGGAACTGGAACACGGTTTGGAGCCAGGAACTGGAATACGGTTGGGAGCCAGGAACTGGAATACGGCTTGGAGCATGGAACTGGAACACATGTTGGAGCCTGGAACAGGAACACGGCTTGTAGCCAGGAACTGGAACACGGCTTGTAGCCTGGAACAGGAACACAAGTTGGAGCCTGGAACAGGAATACGCATTGGAGACTGGAACTGGAACACAAGTTGGAGCCTGGAACAGGAACACAGGATGGAGCCAGGAACTGGAACACGGCTTGGAGTCAGGAGCTGGAACACGGCTTGGACCCTGGTGCTGGAACACGGCTTGGAGCCTGGAACTGGAACACGGCTTGGAGCCTGGAGCTGGAATATGGCTTAGAGCCAGGAACTGGAACACAGGTTGGAGCCTGGAACAGGAATACGGCTTGGAGCCAGGAACTGGAACATGGCTTGGAACCAGGAACGGTAACACGGTTTGGAGCCAGGAACAGGAACACGGCTTGGTGCCAGGAACTGGAACACGGCTTGGAGCCTGGAGCTGGAACATGGCTTGGAACCAGGAACGGTAACACGGTTTGGAGCCAGGAACAGGAACACGGCTTGGTGCCAGGAACTGGAACACGGCTTGGAGCCTGGAGCTGGAACACGGCTTGGAGCCTGGAACTGGAACACGGCTTGGAGCCTGGAACAGGAATACGGCTTGGAGCCAGGAACTGGAACATAGGTTGGAGCCTGGAAATGGAACATAGGTTGGAGCCTGGAACTGGAACACAGTTTGGAGCCAGGAACAGGAACACGGCTTAGAGCCAGGAACTGGAACACAGGTTGGAGCCTGGAACAGGAACACAGTTTGGAGCCAGGAACAGGAACACGGCTTAGAGCCAGGAACTGGAATACGGTGTGGAGCCAGGAACTGGAACATAGGTTAGAGCCTGTAAAGGGAAACGGCTTGGAACCAGGAGCTGGAACACGTCTTGGAGCCTGGTGCTGGAACACGGCTTGGAGCCTGGAACTGGAACACGGCTTGGAGCCTGGAGCTGGAATATGGCTTAGAGCCAGGAACTGGAACGTGGGTTGGAGCCTGGAACAGGAATACGGCTTGGAGCCAGGAACTGGAACATAGGTTGGAGCCTGGAACAGGAATACGGCTTGGAGACAGGAACTGGAACATAGGTTGGAGCCTGGAAATGGAACACGGTTTGGAACCAGGAACTGGAACACGGTTTGGAGCCAGGAACTGGAACATAGGTTGGAGCCTGGAAATGGAACACGGTTTGGAACCAGGAACTGGAACACGGTTTGGAGCCAGGAACAGGAACACGGTTTGGAGCCAGGAACAGGAACACGGCTTGGATCCTGGAACTGCAACACAAGTTGGAGCCTGGAACAGAAATACGGCTTGGAGACTGGAACTGGAACACAAGTTGGAGCCTGGAACAGGAACACAGGTTGGAGCCAGGAACTGGAACACGGTTTGGAGACAGGAACTGGAACACTGCTTGGAGCCTGGAACTGGAATATGGCTTGGAGACAGGAACAGGAACTCGGCTTAGAGCCAGGAACTGGTATACAGCCTGGAACCAGGAACAGGAACACAGGTTGGAGCCAGGAACTGGAACACTGCTTGGGGCCAGGAACTGGAATACAGCTTGGAGCCAGGAACTGGAACACGGCTTAGAGCCAGGAACTGGAACACTGCTTGGAGCCAGGAACTGGAATACGGCTTGGAGACTGGAACTGGAACACAAGTTGGAGCCTGGAACAGCAACACAGGTTGGAGCCAGGAACTGGAACACGGTTTGGAGACTGGAACTGGAACACAAGTTGGAGCCTGGAACAGGAACACAGGTTGGAGCCAGGAACTGGAACACGGTTTGGAGCCAGGAACTGGAATACGGTTGGGAGCCAGGAACTGGAATACGGCTTGGAGCTTGGAACTGGAACACATGTTGGAGCCTGGAACAGGAACACGGCTTGTAGCCAGGAACTGGAACACGGCTTGGAGCCTGGAACTGGAACACAAGTTGGAGTCTGGAACAGGAATACGCATTGGAGACTGGAACTGGAACACAAGTTGGAGCCTGGAACAGGAACACAGGTTGGAGCCAGGAACTGGAACACGGCTTGGAGTCAGGAACTGGAACACAGTTTGGAGACGGTAACTGGAACACGGCTTGGAGACTGGAACAGGAACACGGTGATGCACCATCAATAACTCACACTGACGTGGGCGAGATATCGGCTTTTATTGACTGGAAGAAGGAACCAGGAGTGAGTGTCTATCATACAAGGTCCTGGAGACTGAGGCCGAGCGTCAGGCCGCAGGTCTCCTTTATACAGGGGCCTGTGGGAGGAGCCACAGGAGCAGTCAGCAGGGGCGTGTCCCGACAGGCACATAGTTCACCACATTCACCCCCCCTTCGTTTGAAAAAGTCCTCATGTAGTGAAGGTTCTTACAAGTCAAGCCGATCAGGCGGTCGAATCTGTCGCTGCGATCTACGTAGCACCGGCTGTGACCGCATAGGTGCCAGCAACATTGGCGATTGCACAGGGGACGGGGGTTGCGCGTGTTCTTGCCCACTAGGCGCCGGTGATCCCTCATGCATGTGCGAGGCGCCTGGTATAAACGCGTACGAAACGCCCGGTATACAAGTGTCGTGAGGAGTCTGTGTAGGGCCTGGTGCGTACGGTGTCACCTCTGGTGCAGGGTTCACAGTTACCGGAGAGCCTTCAGGGTAGTGGTCTGCTGCACCTGCGGGTGCCAGGTCGCGGATGGAGACCGTGTCCTCCCGCCCATCAGGTAAGACCACGTAAGCATACTGGGGGTTCGCATGGAGAAGGTGAACCCTCTCCACCAGCGGGGAGTATTTATTGCTCCTCACATGTTTCCGGAGCAGCACTGGCCCCGGGGACGTCAGCCAAACTGGTAGGGTGGTCCCAGTGACAGACTTCCTGGGAAAAGAGAATAGGCGTTCGTGAGGGGTGGCATTGGTGGACGTACATAACAGAGAGCGGATAGAGTGCAGTGCCTCAGGGAGGACCTCCTGCCATCGAGAGACCGGCAACCCTTTGGACTTAAGGGCTAAAAGTGTGGCCTTCCACACTGTGGCATTCTCCCGCTCTACCTGGCCATTACCCCGGGGATTATAACTCGTGGTCCGACTGGTAGCAATGCCCCTAGCTAGCAAGTACTGGCGCAGCTCCTCACTCATAAAGGAGGACCCTCTATCACTGTGGATATAGCAGGGATACCCGAACAGAGTGAAGAGCTGGCGCAGGGCTTTTATGACGGACGTGGCAGTGGTGTCGGGGCAGGGGATGGCAAAGGGGAACCGTGAGAACTCGTCAATAACACTGAGAAAATAGACATTGCGGTCAGTGGAGGGAAGGGGGCCCTTAAAGTCAACACTCAGGCGTTCAAAAGGGCGAGTGGCCTTGACAAGTTGTGCCGTGTCAGGACAGTAGAAGTGCGGTTTGCACTCGGCACAAATTTGGCAGTCCCTGGTCATCGTCCTGATGTCCTCCAGGGAGTACGGGAGGTTCCGAGCTTTCACAAAATGGTAAAATCGGGTGACCCCCGGATGGCAAAGTTGTGCATGAAGGGCGTACAGCTGGTCGAGCTGTGTGCTAGCACATGTTCCCCGGGATAGGGCATCAGGGGGCTCATTGAGTCTGCCAGGCCGGTACAGGATATCATAGGTGTAGGTGGAGAGTTCTATCCTCCACCGCAAAATCTTATCATTTTTGATCTTGCCCCGCTGTTGGTTGCTGAACAGGAACGCAACCGAGCGCTGGTCGGTCAGCACAGTGAATCTTTTGCCAGCAAGATAGTGCCTCCAGTGCCTAACAGCCTCCACTATGGCCTGGGCTTCTTTCTCCACCGCGGAGTGCCGAATTTCAGAGCCTTGGAGGGTGCGAGAAAAGAATGCTACTGGTCTGCCTTCCTGATTAAGGGTAGCAGCCAGAGCGAAATCGGAGGCATCACACTCCACTTGGAAGGGAGCGGTCTCGTCCACTGCATGCATCGTAGCTTTGGCAATGTCCGCTTTAATGCAGTTGAAGGCCGCGCAGGCCTCAGCAGAGAGGGGAAACGAGGTAGACTTGACCAGGGGGCGAGCCTTGTCTGCGTAATGGGGGACCCATTGGGCGTAATAGGAAAAAAACCCCAGGCACCGTCTGAGGGCCTTGAGAGTGGTGGGAAGAGGGAGCTCTAACAGGGGGCGCATACGTTCGGGATCAGGCCCAATAACCCCGTTTTCCACGACATACCCAAGTATAGCAAGGCGGGTGGTACCAAAAACACACTTGTCCCTGTTATAAGTAAGGTTCAGAGCTGCGGCCACTTGGAGAAACCGTTGGAGGTTGGCGTCGTGATCTGGCCTGTCATGACCACAGATGGTGATGTTATCCAGATAGGGAAATGTGGCCTGCAGTTGGTACTGGTCCACCATCCGGTCCATTTCCCTCTGGAAGACAGAGACACCATTCGTGACACCGAAAGGGACGCGCAGGAAGTGATAGAGCCGGCCGCCCGCCTCGAAGGCGGTGTAGGGGCGGTCCTCTGGGCAGATGGGGAGCTGGTGATAAGCGGATTTCAGATCTATTGTCGAGTACACCTTATACTGAGCAATCTGGTTGACCATATCCGCGATGCGGGGTAGGGGGTATGCGTCAAGCTGCGTAAACCTATTGATGGTTTGACTATAGTCCACCACCATCCTATTTTTCTGCCCAGTCCAAACAACAACCACCTGGGCCCTCCAAGGGCTTGTGCTCGGCTCAATGATCCCCTCCCTGAGCAGCCGCTGCACCTCCGACCGAATGAAGGCCCGGTCCCCCGCGCTGTACCTCCTGCTTTTGGTTGCCACAGGTTTACAGTCGGGGGTCAGGTTGGCGAACAGCGGTGGGGGAGGGATCTTGAGAGTGGAGAGGCTGCAAGTGTCGGTAGCGCAGCTGTCGGCCTGGTTCTGGATGGGATGTGTGTGTCCGTGTGTGTGTGTGGTCAGTAGCGGGGTATGTGAAGAAGTCCCACAAAACTGAGGATTCTTGACAGTGAGTGGTGGGAGGGGCCCGTCGTATACCATAGTCACACTTTCGAGATGGCTCTGGAAGTCCAGCCCCAATAGCACAGGTGCACACAGATTAGGCATGACCAGCAGTTCAAAGTCCCGATATACTGTGCCTTGCACCACCAAAGTCGCTACACAACCCGCCCGGATGTCTGCGGACTGCGACCCAGAGGCCAAATGGAACCTCCGACTGACCGGCCGCGTTGCAAGTCCGCAGCGTTGCACTGTGTCCGGGTGAATAAAACTCCCAGTGCTGCCCGTGTCAAACAGGCATCCAGTCCAATGCCCCTCCACCTGGATGTCCATCATGGACCTTGCAAGCTGGTGTGGGGCGCTTTGGTCGAGAGTCACAGTGGCCAGAGTTGGATCGCCGTCGGGGTACCCGGTCAGCATCGGAGGGTCGGGGGCGGGGCATGCTGACGCCGACAAAGATGGCCGCTCACATCCGGGGTACCCGGTCAGCATCCGAGGATCGGGGGCGGGGCGTGCTGACGTCGACAAAGATGGCCGCCCACATCCCGGCATGCAAGATGGCGGCCCCCACGTTTCACCCGCAGCGCTGCACTCCGCTCGAGGTTGAGACTTACAGACCTTGGCGAAGTGGCCCCGCTTTCCGCAGCTGGAGCAGGTCGCTTCTCGTGCTGGACAACGTCGTCGAGGATGTTTCTTTTGGCCACAGAAATAACAAGGCACGAGTTTCTTACGGGCCACAGCCGTGGTCTGGGTCAGGGAGCTCGTGGAATGGCGACTGGCGGCGGCGTTGGCGAATTCGCTCCCGGGAGCCGGCGGTGGCGGGGTCTGAGGCGTCCACGAAACCGGCGGGGAATCGCGCGACTGGACAGCGTCGGCATTATGCAAAGCAGCTTCTAGAGCGTTGGCCTTCTCTATCGCCGAGCTTAAGGTAAGATCCGAGTTCTCCAGCAGCCGCTGGCGCATGTACACTGACCTCAGTCCCGTCACAAAGGCGTCTCGCACCAGCAGCTCCGCATGCTGTTCTGCCGTGAGCGTCTTGCAGTCACAAGCTCGGACGAGTGTCTGTAGTGCTCGGAGAAACTCAGCGCACGATTCGCCAGGCCGCTGTTGCCGGGTAGCTAAGCGATGTCTTGCGTAGACGGTGTTCACCGGCCGCAGGTACTGTCGTTTGAGGGCGTCCAGTGCCCCTTCGTAGGTCGGCAGGTCCCGGATAAAGGAGTAAACTTTGGAGGAGACCCTCGAGAGTAGGATTCTGTGCATAACGGCGGGTTCAGTCGCACGAAGCTCCGCCAAGTACGATTGGAAGCATGCAAGCCAGTGTTCAAAAGCGAGAGCTGCGTCAGGGTCTTGAGGGTCCAAATCCAACCGGTCCGGACGCAAAACGGGTTCCATGTTTTAAAACTTCCAGTCAATAAAATTGATGCACCATCAATAACTCACACTGACGTAGGCGAGATATCGGCTTTTATTGACTGGAAGAAGGAACCCGGAGTGAGTGTCTATCATACAAGGTCCTGGAGACTGAGGCCGAGCGTCAGGCCGCAGGTCTCCTTTATACAGGGGCCTGTGGGAGGAGCCACAGGAGCAGTCAGCAGGGGCGTGTCCCGACAGGCACATAGTTCACCACACACGGCTTGGAACCAGAAACTGGAACACTGCTTGGAGTCAGGAACTGGAATACAGTTTGGAACCAGGAACTGGAATATGGCTTGGAACCAGGAACGGTAACATGGTTTGGAGCCAAGAACAGCAACACGGTTTGGAGCCAGGAACTGGAATACGGTTGGGAGCCAGGAGCTGGAATACGGCTTGGAGCTTGGAACTGGAACACATGTTGGAGCCTGGAACAGGAACACGGCTTGTAGCCAGGAACTGGAACACGGCTTGGAGACTGGAACTGGAACACAAGTTGGACTCTGGAACAGCAACACAGGTTGGAGCCAGGAAAAGGAACACAGCTTGGAGTCAGGAACTGGAACACAGCTTGGAGACTGTAACTGGAACACGGCTTGGAGACTAGAACAGGAACACGGCTTGGAGCCTGGAACTGGAACACGGCTTGGAACCAGAAACTGGAACATGGCTTGGAACCAGGAACGGTAACACGGTTTGGAGCCAGGAACAGGAACACGGCTTGGTGCCAGGAACTGGAACACGGCTTGGAGCCTGGAGCTGGAACACGGCTTGGAGCCTGGAACTGGAACATGGCTTGGAGCCTGGAACAGGAATACGGCTTGGAGCCAGGAACTGGAACATAGGTTGGAGCCTGGAAATGGAACATAGGTTGGAGCCTGGAACAGGAACACAGTTTGGAGCCAGGAACAGGAACACGGCTTAGAGCCAGGAACTGGAATACACTGTGGAGCCAGGAACTGGAACATAGGTTAGAGCCTGTAAAGGGAAACGGCTTGGAACCAGGTGCTGGAACACGGCTTGGAGCCTGGTGCTGGAACACGGCTTGGAGCCTGGTGCTGGAACACGGCTTGGAGCCTGGAACTGGAACACGGCTTGGAGCCTGGAGCTGGAATATGGCTTAGAGCCAGGAACTGGAACATAGGTTGGAGCCTGGAACAGGAATACGGCTTGGAGCCAGGAACTGGAACATAGGTTGGAGCCTGGAAATGGAACACGGTTTGGAACCAGGAACTGGAACATAGGTTGGAGCCTGGAAATGGAACACGGTTTTGAACCAGGAACTGGAACACGGTTTGGAGCCAGGAACAGGAACACGGTTTGGAGCCAGGAACAGGAACACGGCTTAGAGCCAGGAACTGGAATACAGTGTGGAGCCAGGAACTGGAACATAGGTTGGAGCCTGTAAAGGGAAATGGCTTGGAACCAGGAACTGGAACACGGCTTGGAACCAGGAACGGGAACACGGCTTGGAGTCAGGAACTGGAACACAGTTTGGAGCCAGGAACTGGAACACAGCTTGGAGACTGTAACTGGAACACGGCTTAGAGCCTGAAACTGTAAAACGGCTTGGAACCGGGAACTGTAAAACAGCTTTTAGCCAGGAACAGGAACACGGCTTAGAGCCAGGAACTGTAATACGGCTTGGAGACAGGAACTGGAACACGGCTTGGAACCAGGAACGGGAACTTGGCTTGGAGCCTGGAACTGGAACACGGCTTGGAGTCAGGAACTGGAACACAGCTTGGAGACTGTAACTGGAACACGGCTTGGAGACTGGAACAGGAACACGGCTTGGAGCCTGGAAATGGAACACGGCTAGGAACCAGAAACTGGAACACGGCTTGGAGCCAGGAAATGGAATATGGCTTGGAACCAGGAACGGTAACACGGTTTGGAGCCAGGAACAGGAACACGGCTTGGTGCCAGGAACTGGAACACGGCTTGGAGCCTGGAGCTGGAACACGGCATGGAGCCTGGAACTGGAACATGGCTTGGAGCCTGGAACAGGAATACGGCTTGGAGCCAGGAACTGGAACATAGGTTGGAGCCTGGAAATGGAACATAGGTTGGAGCCTGGAACAGGAACACAGTTTGGAGCCAGGAACAGGAACACGGCTTAGAGCCAGGAACTGGAATACAGTGTGGAGCCAGGAACTGGAACATAGGTTAGAGCCTGTAAAGGGAAACGGCTTGGAACCAGGTGCTGGAACACGGCTTGGAACCAGGAACGGTAACACGGTTTGGAGCCAGGAACAGGAACACGGCTTGGAGCCTGGTGCTGGAACACGGCTTGGAGCCTGGAACTGGAACACGGCTTGGAGCCTGGAGCTGGAATATGGCTTAGAGCCAGGAACTGGAACATAGGTTGGAGCCTGGAACAGCAATATGGCTTGGAGCCAGGAACTGGAACATAGGTAGGAGCCTGGAACAGGAATACGGCTTGGAGACAGGAACTGGAACATAGGTTGGAGCCTGGAAATGGAACACGGTTTGGAACCAGGAACTGGAACACGGTTTGGAGCCAGGAACAGGAACACGGTTTGGAGCCAGGAACAGGAACACGGCTTGGAGCCTGGAACTGGAACACGGCTTGGAGCCTGGAACTGGAACACAAGTTGGAGCCTGGAACAGGAATACGCATTGGAGACTGGAACTGGAACACAAGTTGGAGCCTGGAACAGGAACACAGGTTGGAGCCAGGAACTGGAACACGGCTTGGAGTCAGGAACTGGAACACAGTTTGGAGACGGTAACTGGAACACGGCTTGGAGACTGGAACAGGAACACGGTGATGCACCATCAATAACTCACACTGATGTAGGCGAGATATCGGCTTTTATTGACTGGAAGAAGGAACCCGGAGTGAGTGTCTATCATACAAGGTCCTGGAGACTGAGGCCGAGCGTCAGGCCGCAGGTCTCCTTTATACAGGGGCCTGTGGGAGGAGCCACAGGAGCAGTCAGCAGGGGCGTGTCCCGACAGGCACATAGTTCACCACACACGGCTTGGAACCAGAAACTGGAACACTGCTTGGAGTCAGGAACTGGAATACAGTTTGGAACCAGGAACTGGAATATGGCTTGGAACCAGGAACGGTAACATGGTTTGGAGCCAAGAACAGCAACACGGTTTGGAGCCAGGAACTGGAATACGGTTGGGAGCCAGGAGCTGGAATACGGCTTGGAGCTTGGAACTGGAACACATGTTGGAGCCTGGAACAGGAACACGGCTTGTAGCCAGGAACTGGAACACGGCTTGGAGACTGGAACTGGAACACAAGTTGGACTCTGGAACAGCAACACAGGTTGGAGCCAGGAAAAGGAACACAGCTTGGAGTCAGGAACTGGAACACAGCTTGGAGACTGTAACTGGAACACGGCTTGGAGACTAGAACAGGAACACGGCTTGGAGCCTGGAACTGGAACACGGCTTGGAACCAGAAACTGGAACATGGCTTGGAACCAGGAACGGTAACACGGTTTGGAGCCAGGAACAGGAACACGGCTTGGTGCCAGGAACTGGAACACGGCTTGGAGCCTGGAGCTGGAACACGGCTTGGAGCCTGGAACTGGAACATGGCTTGGAGCCTGGAACAGGAATACGGCTTGGAGCCAGGAACTGGAACATAGGTTGGAGCCTGGAAATGGAACATAGGTTGGAGCCTGGAACAGGAACACAGTTTGGAGCCAGGAACAGGAACACGGCTTAGAGCCAGGAACTGGAATACACTGTGGAGCCAGGAACTGGAACATAGGTTAGAGCCTGTAAAGGGAAACGGCTTGGAACCAGGTGCTGGAACACGGCTTGGAGCCTGGTGCTGGAACACGGCTTGGAGCCTGGAACTGGAACACGGCTTGGAGCCTGGAGCTGGAATATGGCTTAGAGCCAGGAACTGGAACATAGGTTGGAGCCTGGAACAGGAATACGGCTTGGAGCCAGGAACTGGAACATAGGTTGGAGCCTGGAAATGGAACACGGTTTGGAACCAGGAACTGGAACATAGGTTGGAGCCTGGAAATGGAACACGGTTTGGAACCAGGAACTGGAACACGGTTTGGAGCCAGGAACAGGAACACGGTTTGGAGCCAGGAACAGGAACACGGCTTAGAGCCAGGAACTGGAATACAGTGTGGAGCCAGGAACTGGAACATAGGTTGGAGCCTGTAAAGGGAAATGGCTTGGAACCAGGAACTGGAACACGGCTTGGAACCAGGAACGGGAACACGGCTTGGAGTCAGGAACTGGAACACAGTTTGGAGCCAGGAACTGGAACACAGCTTGGAGACTGTAACTGGAACACGGCTTAGAGCCTGAAACTGTAAAACGGCTTGGAACCGGGAACTGTAAAACAGCTTTTAGCCAGGAACAGGAACACGGCTTAGAGCCAGGAACTGTAATACGGCTTGGAGACAGGAACTGGAACACGGCTTGGAACCAGGAACGGGAACTTGGCTTGGAGCCTGGAACTGGAACACGGCTTGGAGTCAGGAACTGGAACACAGCTTGGAGACTGTAACTGGAACACGGCTTGGAGACTGGAACAGGAACACGGCTTGGAGCCTGGAAATGGAACACGGCTAGGAACCAGAAACTGGTACACGGCTTGGAGCCAGGAAATGGAATATGGCTTGGAACCAGGAACGGTAACACGGTTTGGAGCCAGGAACAGGAACACGGCTTGGTGCCAGGAACTGGAACACGGCTTGGAGCCTGGAGCTGGAACACGGCTTGGAGCCGGGAACTGGAACATGGCTTGGAGCCTGGAACAGGAATACGGCTTGGAGCCAGGAACTGGAACATAGGTTGGAGCCTGGAAATGGAACATAGGTTGGAGCCTGGAACAGGAACACAGTTTGGAGCCAGGAACAGGAACACGGCTTAGAGCCAGGAACTGGAATACACTGTGGAGCCAGGAACTGGAACATAGGTTAGAGCCTGTAAAGGGAAACGGCTTGGAACCAGGTGCTGGAACACGGCTTGGAACCAGGAACGGTAACACGGTTTGGAGCCAGGAACAGGAACACGGCTTGGAGCCTGGTGCTGGAACACGGCTTGGAGCCTGGAACTGGAACACGGCTTGGAGCCTGGAGCTGGAATATGGCTTAGAGCCAGGAACTGGAACATAGGTTGGAGCCTGGAACAGGAATATGGCTTGGAGCCAGGAACTGGAACATAGGTAGGAGCCTGGAACAGGAATACGGCTTGGAGACAGGAACTGGAACATAGGTTGGAGCCTGGAAATGGAACACGGTTTGGAACCAGGAACTGGAACACGGTTTGGAGCCAGGAACAGGAACACGGTTTGGAGCCAGGAACAGGAACACGGCTTGGAGCCTGGAACAGGAATACGGCTTGGAGACTGGAACTGGAATATGGCTTAGAGCCAGGAACTGGAACATAGGTTGGAGCCTGGAACAGGAATACGGCTTGGAGCCAGGAACTGGAACATAGGTTGGAGCCTGGAAATGGAACATAGGTTGGAGCCTGGAACAGGAACACGGTTTGGAGCCAGGAACAGGAACACGGCTTAGAGCCAGGAACTGGAATACAGTGTGGAGCCAGGAACTGGAACATAGGTTGGAGCCTGTAAAGGGAAACGGCTTGGAACCAGGAACTGGAACACGGCTCGGAACCAGGAACGGGAACACGGTTTGGAGCCAGGAACTGGAACACAGTTTGGAGCCTGGAACAGGAACACTGCTTGGAGCCTGGAACAGATACACGGCTTAGAGCCAGGAACAGAAACACGGCTTGGAGCCAGGAACTGGAACACAGGTTGGAGCCTGGAACTGGAACACGGCTTGGAGCCTGGAACTGGAACACGGCTTGGAGCCTGGAACAGGAACACGGCTTTGAGCCAGGAACAGGAATATGGCTTGGAACCAGGAATAGGAAAATGGTTTGGAGCCAGGAACTGGAATACAGCTTGGAACCAGGAACGGGAACACAGTTTGGAGCCAGGAACTGGAACACTGCTTGGAACCAGGAACCGTAAAACGGCTTGGAACCGGGATCTGTAAAACAGCTTGGAGCCAGGAACTGGAACACGGCTTGGAGCCTGGAGCTGGAATATGGCTTAGAGCCAGGAACTGGAACATAGGTTGGAGCCTAGAACAGGAATACGGCTTGGAGCCAGGAACTGGAACATAGGTTGGAGCCTGGAAATGGAACATAGGTTGGAGCCTGGAACAGGAACACGGTTGGGAGCCAGGAACAGGAACACGGCTTAGATCCAGGAACTGGAATACAGTGTGGAGCCAGGAACTGGAACATAGGTTGGAGCCTGTAAAGGGAAAAGGCTTGGAACCAGGAGCTGGAACACGGCTTGGATCCAGGAACGGGAACACGGATTGGAGCCTGGAACTGGAACACGGCTTGGAGCCTGGAACTGGAACACGGCTTGGAGCCTGGAACAGGAACACGGCTTAGAGCCAAGAACAGGAATATGGCTTGGAACCAGGAATAGGAAAACGGTTTGGAGCCAGGAACTGGAATACAGCTTGGAACCAGGAACGGGAATACAGTTGGGAGCCAGGAACTGGAACACTGCTTGGAACCAGGAACCGTAAAACGGCTTGGAACCAGGAACAGGAACACGGCTTAGAGCCAGGAACTGGAATACGGCTTGGAGCTTGGAACTGGAACACAAGTTGGAGCCTGGAACAGGAACACAGGTTGGAGCCAGGAACTGGAACACGGTTTGGAGACAGGAACTGGAACACGACTTGGAGCCAGGAACTGGAACACAGCTTGGAACCAGGAACTGGAATACGGCTTGGAGCTTGGAACTGGAACACATGTTGGAGCCTGGAACAGGAACACGGCTTGTAGCCAGGAACTGGAACACGGCTTGGAGCCTGGTGCTGGCAAATGGCTTGGAGCCTGGAGCTGGAATATGGCTTAGAGCCAGGAACTGGAACATAGGTTGGAGCCTGGAACAGGAATACGGCTTGGAGCCAGGAACTGGAATATGGCTTAGAGCCAGGAACTGGAACATAGGTTGGAGCCTGGAACAGGAATACGGCTTGGAGCCAGGAACTGGAACATAGGTTGGAGCCTGGAAATGGAACACGGTTTGGAACCAGGAACTGGAACACGGTTTGGAGCCAGGAACAGGAACACGGTTTGGAGCCAGGAACAGGAACACGGCTTAGAGCCTGGAATTGGAATACAGTGTGGAGCCAGGAACTGGAACATAGGTTGGTGCCTGTAAAGGGAAATGACTTGGAACCAGGAACTGGAACACGGCTTGGAACCAGGAACGGGAACACGGATTGGAGCCTGGAACTGGAACACGGCTTGGAGCCAGGAACAGGAACACGGTTTGGAGCCAGAAACTGGAATACGGTTGGGAGCCTGGAACTGGAATACGGCTTGGAGCTTGGAACTGGAACACATGTTGGAGCCTGGAACAGGAACACAGCTTGTAGCCAGGAACTGGAACACGGCTTGTAGCCAGGAACTGGAACACGGCTTGGAGTCTGGAACTGGAACACAAGTTGGAGCCTGGAACAGGAATACGGCTTGGAGACTGGAACTGGAACACCAGTTGGAGCCTGGAACAGCAACACAGGTTGGAGCCTGGAAAAGGAACACGGCTTGGAGTCAGGAACTGGAACACAGTTTGGAGCCAGGAACTGGAACACAGCTTGGAGCCAGGAATTGGAATACAGCTTGGAACCAGGAACTGGAATATGGCTTGGAACCAGGAACGGTAACACGGTTTGGAGCCAGGAACAGCACCACGGCTTGGAGCCAGGAACTGGAACACAGCTTGGAGCCTGGAGCTGGAACACGGCTTGGAGCCTGGAACTGGAACACGGCTTGTAGCCTGGAGCTGGAATATGGCTTAGAGCCAGGAACTGGAACATAGGTTGGAGCCTGGAAATGGAGCATAGGTTGGAGCCTGGAACAGGAACACGGTTTGGAGCCAGGAACAGGAACACGGCTTAGAGCCAGGAACTGGAATAAAGTGTGGAGCCAGAAACTGGAACATAGGTTGGAGCCTGTAAAGGGAAACGGCTTGGAACCAGGAGCTGGAACACGGCTTGGAACCAGGAACGGTAACACAGTTTGGAGCCAGGAACAGGAACCCGGCGTGGAGCCAGGAACTGGAACACGGCTTGGAGCCTGGTGCTGGAACACGGCTTGGAGCCTGGAACTGGAACACGGCTTGGAGCCTGGAGCTGGAATATGGCTTAGAGCCAGGAACGGGAACATAGGTTGGAGCCTGGAACAGGAATACGGCTTGGAGCCAGGAACTGGAACATAGGTTGGAGCCTGGAAATGGAACACGGTTTGGAACCAGGAACTGGAACACGGTTTGGAGCCAGGAACAGGAACACGGTTTGGAGCCAGGAACAGGAACACGGCTTAGAGCCAGGAACTGGAATACAGTGTGGAACCAGGAACTGGAACACGGCTTGGAACCAGGAACGGGAACACGGCTTGGAGTCAGGAACTGGAACACAGTTTGGAGCCAGGAACTGGAACACAGCTTGGAGACTGTAACTGGAACACGGCTTAGAGCCTGAAACTGTAAAACGGCTTGGAACCAGGAACTGTAAAACAGCTTTTAGCCAGGAACAGGAACACGGCTTAGAGCCAGGAACTGTAATACGGCTTGGAGACAGGAACTGGAACACGGCTTGGAACCAGGAACGGGAACTTGGCTTGGAGCCTGGAACTGGAACACGGCTTGGAGTCAGGAACTGGAACACAGCTTGGAGACTGTAACTGGAACACGGCTTGGAGACTGGAACAGGAACACGGCTTGGAGCCTGGAAAAGGAACACGGCTAGGAACCAGAAACTGGAACACGGCTTGGAGCCAGGAAATGGAATATGGCTTGGAACCAGGAACGGTAACACGGTTTGGAGCCAGGAACAGGAACACGGCTTGGTGCCAGGAACTGGAACACGGCTTGGAGCCTGGAGCTGGAACACGGCTTGGAGCCTGGAACTGGAACATGGCTTGGAGCCTGGAACAGGAATACGGCTTGGAGCCAGGAACTGGAACATAGGTTGGAGCCTGGAAATGGAACATAGGTTGGAGCCTGGAACAGGAACACAGTTTGGAGCCAGGAACAGGAACACGGCTTAGAGCCAGGAACTGGAATACAGTGTGGAGCCAGGAACTGGAACATAGGTTAGAGCCTGTAAAGGGAAACGGCTTGGAACCAGGTGCTGGAACACGGCTTGGAACCAGGAACGGTAACACGGTTTGGAGCCAGGAACAGGAACACGGCTTGGAGCCTGGTGCTGGAACACGGCTTGGAGCCTGGAACTGGAACACGGCTTGGAGCCTGGAGCTGGAATATGGCTTAGAGCCAGGAACTGGAACATAGGTTGGAGCCTGGAACAGGAATATGGCTTGGAGCCAGGAACTGGAACATAGGTAGGAGCCTGGAACAGGAATACGGCTTGGAGACAGGAACTGGAACATAGGTTGGAGCCTGGAAATGGAACACGGTTTGGAACCAGGAACTGGAACACGGTTTGGAGCCAGGAACAGGAACACGGTTTGGAGCCAGGAACAGGAACACGGCTTGGAGCCTGGAACAGGAATACGGCTTGGAGACTGGAACTGGAATATGGCTTAGAGCCAGGAACTGGAACATAGGTTGGAGCCTGGAACAGGAATACGGCTTGGAGCCAGGAACTGGAACATAGGTTGGAGCCTGGAAATGGAACATAGGTTGGAGCCTGGAACAGGAACACGGTTTGGAGCCAGGAACAGGAACATGGCTTAGAGCCAGGAACTGTAATACAGTGTGGAGCCAGGAACTGGAACATAGGTTGGAGCCTGTAAAGGGAAACGGCTTGGAACCAGGAACTGGAACACGGCTCGGAACCAGGAACGGGAACACGGTTTGGAGCCAGGAACTGGAACACAGTTTGGAGCCTGGAACAGGAACACTGCTTGGAGCCTGGAACAGATACACGGCTTAGAGCCAGGAACAGAAACACGGCTTGGAGCCAGGAACTGGAACACAGGTTGGAGCCTGGAACTGGAACACGGCTTGGAGCCTGGAACTGGAACACGGCTTGGAGCCTGGAACAGGAACACGGCTTTGAGCCAGGAACAGAAATATGGCTTGGAACCAGGAATAGGAAAATGGTTTGGAGCCAGGAACTGGAATACAGCTTGGAACCAGGAACGGGAACACGGTTTGGAGCCAGGAACAGGAACACGGCTCAGAGCCAGGAACTGGAACATAGGTTGGAGCCTGGAACAGGAATACGGCTTGGAGCCAGGAACTGGAACATAGGTTGGAGCCTGGAAATGGAACACGGTTTGGAACCAGGAACTGGAACATAGGTTGGAGCCTGGAACAGGAATATGGCTTGGAGCCAGGAACTGGAACATAGGTTGGAGCCTGGAAATGGAGCATAGGTTGGAGCCTGGAACAGGAACACGGTTTGGAGCCAGGAACAGGAACACGGCTTAGAGCCAGGAACTGGAACATAGGTTGGAGCCTGGAACAGGAATACGGCTTGGAGCCAGGAACTGGAACATAGGTTGGAGCCTGGAAATGGAACACGGTTTGGAACCAGGAACTGGAACATAGGTTGGAGCCTGGAAATGGAACACGGTTTGGAACCAGGAACTGGAACACGGTTTGGAGCCAGGAACAGGAACACAGTTTGGAGCCAGGAACAGGAACACGGCTTAGAGCCAGGAACTGGAATACAGTGTGGAGCCAGGAACTGGAACATAGGTTGGAGCCTGTAAAGGGAAATGGCTTGGAACCAGGAACTGGAACACGGCTTGGAACCAGGAACGGGAACACGGCTTGGAGTCAGGAACTGGAACACAGTTTGGAGCCAGGAACTGGAACACAGCTTGGAGACTGTAACTGGAACACGGCTTAGAGCCTGAAACTGTAAAACGGCTTGGAACCGGGAACTGTAAAACAGCTTTTAGCCAGGAACAGGAACACGGCTTAGAGCCAGGAACTGTAATACGGCTTGGAGACAGGAACTGGAACACGGCTTGGAACCAGGAACGGGAACTTGGCTTGGAGCCTGGAACTGGAACACGGCTTGGAGTCAGGAACTGGAACACAGCTTGGAGACTGTAACTGGAACACGGCTTGGAGACTGGAACAGGAACACGGCTTGGAGCCTAGAAATGGAACACGGCTAGGAACCAGAAACTGGAACACGGCTTGGAGCCAGGAAATGGAATATGGCTTGGAACCAGGAACGGTAACACGGTTTGGAGCCAGGAACTGGAACACAGTTTGGAGCCGGGAACAGGAACACTGCTTGGAGCCTGGAACAGATACACGGCTTAGAGCCAGGAACAGAAACACGGCTTGGAGCCAGGAACAGGAACACAGGTTGGAGCCTGGAACTGGAACACGGCTTGGAGCCTGGAACGGGAACACGGCTTGGAGCCTGGAACAGGAACACGGCTTTGAGCCAGGAACAGGAATATGGCTTGGAACCAGGAATAGGAAAATGGTTTGGAGCCAGGAACTGGAATACAGCTTGGAACCAGGAACGGGAACACAGTTTGGAGCCAGGAACTGGAACACTGCTTGGAACCAGGAACCGTAAAACGGCTTGGAACCGGGATCTGTAAAACAGCTTGGAGCCAGGAACTGGAACACGGCTTGGAGCCTGGAGCTGGAATATGGCTTAGAGCCAGGAACTGGAACATAGGTTGGAGCCTGGAACAGGAATACGGCTTGGAGCCAGGAACTGGAACATAGGTTGGAGCCTGGAAATGGAACATAGGTTGGAGCCTGGAACAGGAACACGGTTGGGAGCCAGGAACAGGAACACGGCTTAGAGCCAGGAACTGGAATACAGTGTGGAGCCAGGAACTGGAACATAGGTTGGAGCCTGTAAAGGGAAAAGGCTTGGAACCAGGAGCTGGAACACGGCTTGGATCCAGGAACGGGAACACGGATTGGAGCCTGGAACTGGAACACGGCTTGGAGCCTGGAACTGGAACACGGCTTGGAGCCTGGAACAGGAACACGGCTTAGAGCCAAGAACAGGAATATGGCTTGGAACCAGGAATAGGAAAACGGTTTGGAGCCAGGAACTGGAATACAGCTTGGAACCAGGAACGGGAATACAGTTGGGAGCCAGGAACTGGAACACTGCTTGGAACCAGGAACCGTAAAACGGCTTGGAACCAGGAACAGGAACACGGCTTAGAGCCAGGAACTGGAATACGGCTTGGAGCTTGGAACTGGAACACAAGTTGGAGCCTGGAACAGGAACACAGGTTGGAGCCAGGAACTGGAACACGGTTTGGAGACAGGAACTGGAACACGACTTGGAGCCAGGAACTGGAACACAGCTTGGAACCAGGAACTGGAATACGGCTTGGAGCTTGGAACTGGAACACATGTTGGAGCCTGGAACAGGAACACGGCTTGTAGCCAGGAACTGGAACACGGCTTGGAGCCTGGTGCTGGCAAACGGCTTGGAGCCTGGAGCTGGAATATGGCTTAGAGCCAGGAACTGGAACATAGGTTGGAGCCTGGAACAGGAATACGGCTTGGAGCCAGGAACTGGAATATGGCTTAGAGCCAGGAACTGGAACATAGATTGGAGCCTGGAACAGGAATACGGCTTGGAGCCAGGAACTGGAACATAGGTTGGAGCCTGGAAATGGAACACGGTTTGGAACCAGGAACTGGAACACGGTTTGGAGCCAGGAACAGGAACACGGTTTGGAGCCAGGAACAGGAACACGGCTTAGAGCCTGGAATTGGAATACAGTGTGGAGCCAGGAACTGGAACATAGGTTGGTGCCTGTAAAGGGAAATGACTTGGAACCAGGAACTGGAACACGGCTTGGAACCAGGAACGGGAACACGGATTGGAGCCTGGAACTGGAATACGGCTTGGAGCTTGGAACTGGAACACATGTTGGAGCCTGGAACAGGAACACGGCTTGTAGCCAGGAACTGGAACACGGCTTGTAGCCAGGAACTGGAACACGGCTTGGAGTCTGGAACTGGAACACAAGTTGGAGCCTGGAACAGGAATACGGCTTGGAGACTGGAACTGGAACACCAGTTGGAGCCTGGAACAGCAACACAGGTTGGAGCCTGGAAAAGGAACACGGCTTGGAGTCAGGAACTGGAACACTGTTTGGAGCCAGGAAATGGAACACAGCTTGGAGACTGTAACTGGTACACGGCTTGGAGACTGGAACTGGAACACGGCTTGGAACCAGAAACTGGAACACGGCTTGGAGCCAGGAATTGGAATACAGCTTGGAACCAGGAACTGGAATATGGCTTGGAACCAGGAACGGTAACACGGTTTGGAGCCAGGAACAGCACCACGGCTTGAAGCCAGGAACTGGAACACGGCTTGGAGCCTGGAGCTGGAACACGGCTTGGAGCCTGGAACTGGAACACGGCTTGTAGCCTGGAGCTGGAATATGGCTTAGAGCCAGGAACTGGAACATAGGTTGGAGCCTGGAACAGGAATATGGCTTGGAGCCAGGAACTGGAACATAGGTTGGAGCCTGGAAATGGAGCATAGGTTGGAGCCTGGAACAGGAACACGGTTTGGAGCCAGGAACAGGAACACGGCTTAGAGCCAGGAACTGGAACATAGGTTGGAGCCTGGAACAGGAATACGGCTTGGAGCCAGGAACTGGAACATAGGTTGGAGCCTGGAAATGGAACACGGTTTGGAACCAGGAACTGGAACACGGTTTGGAGCCAGGAACAGGAACACGGTTTGGAGCCAGGAACAGGAACACGGCTTAGAGCCAGGAACTGGAATACAGTGTGGAGCCAGGAACTGGAACATAGGTTGGAGCCTGTAAAGGGAAATGGCTTGGAACCAGGAACTGGAACACGGCTTGGAACCAGGAACGGGAACACGGCTTGGAGTCAGGAACTGGAACACAGTTTGGAGCCAGGAACTGGAACACAGCTTGGAGACTGTAACTGGAACACGGCTTAGAGCCTGAAACTGTAAAACGGCTTGGAACCGGGAACTGTAAAACAGCTTTTAGCCAGGAACAGAAACACGGCTTAGAGCCAGGAACTGTAATACGGCTTGGAGACAGGAACTGGAACACGGCTTGGAACCAGGAACGGGAACTTGGCTTGGAGCCTGGAACTGGAACACGGCTTGGAGTCAGGAACTGGAACACAGCTTGGAGACTGTAACTGGAACACGGCTTGGAGACTGGAACAGGAACACGGCTTGGAGCCTGGAAATGGAACACGGCTAGGAACCAGAAACTGGAACACGGCTTGGAGCCAGGAAATGGAACACAAGTTGGAGCCTGGAACAGGAATACGGCTTGGAGACTGGAACTGGAACACCAGTTGGAGCCTGGAACAGCAACACAGGTTGGAGCCTGGAAAAGGAACACGGCTTGGAGTCAGGAACTGGAACACAGTTTGGAGCCAGGAACTGGAACACAGCTTGGAGACTGTAACTGGTACACGGCTTGGAGACTGGAACTGGAACACGGCTTGGAACCAGAAACTGGAACACGGCTTGGAGCCAGGAATTGGAATACAGCTTGGAACCAGGAACTGGAATATGGCTTGGAACCAGGAACGGTAACACGGTTTGGAGCCAGGAACAGCACCACGGCTTGGAGCCAGGAACTGGAACACGGCTTGGAGCCTGGAGCTGGAACACGGCTTGGAGCCTGGAACTGGAACACGGCTTGTAGCCTGGAGCTGGAATATGGCTTAGAGCCAGGAACTGGAACATAGGTTGGAGCCTGGAACAGGAATATGGCTTGGAGCCAGGAACTGGAACATAGGTTGGAGCCTGGAAATGGAGCATAGGTTGGAGCCTGGAACAGGAACACGGTTTGGAGCCAGGAACAGGAACACGGCTTAGAGCCAGGAACTGGAACATAGGTTGGAGCCTGGAACAGGAATACGGCTTGGAGCCAGGAACTGGAACATAGGTTGGAGCCTGGAAATGGAACACGGTTTGGAACCAGGAACTGGAACATAGGTTGGAGCCTGGAAATGGAACACGGTTTGGAACCAGGAACTGGAACACGGTTTGGAGCCAGGAACAGGAACACGGTTTGGAGCCAGGAACAGGAACACGGCTTAGAGCCAGGAACTGGAATACAGTGTGGAGCCAGGAACTGGAACATAGGTTGGAGCCTGTAAAGGGAAATGGCTTGGAACCAGGAACTGGAACACGGCTTGGAACCAGGAACGGGAACACGGCTTGGAGTCAGGAACTGGAACACAGTTTGGAGCCAGGAACTGGAACACAGCTTGGAGACTGTAACTGGAACACGGCTTAGAGCCTGAAACTGTAAAACGGCTTGGAACCGGGAACTGTAAAACAGCTTTTAGCCAGGAACAGGAACACGGCTTAGAGCCAGGAACTGTAATACGGCTTGGAGACAGGAACTGGAACACGGCTTGGAACCAGGAACGGGAACTTGGCTTGGAGCCTGGAACTGGAACACGGCTTGGAGTCAGGAACTGGAACACAGCTTGGAGACTGTAACTGGAACACGGCTTGGAGACTGGAACAGGAACACGGCTTGGAGCCTGGAAATGGAACACGGCTAGGAACCAGAAACTGGAACACGGCTTGGAGCCAGGAAATGGAACATAGGTTGGAGCCAGGAACAGGAACACGGCTTAGAGCCTGGAATTGGAATACAGTGTGGAGCCAGGAACTGGAACATAGGTTGGTGCCTGTAAAGGGAAATGACTTGGAACCAGGAACTGGAACACGGCTTGGAACCAGGAACAGGAACACGGCTTAGAGCCTGGAATTGGAATACAGTGTGGAGCCAGGAACTGGAACATAGGTTGGTGCCTGTAAAGGGAAATGACTTGGAACCAGGAACTGGAACACGGCTTGGAACCAGGAACGGGAACACGGATTGGAGCCTGGAACTGGAATACGGCTTGGAGCTTGGAACTGGAACACATGTTGGAGCCTGGAACAGGAACACGGCTTGTAGCCAGGAACTGGAACACGGCTTGTAGCCAGGAACTGGAACACGGCTTGGAGTCTGGAACTGGAACACAAGTTGGAGCCTGGAACAGGAATACGGCTTGGAGACTGGAACTGGAACACCAGTTGGAGCCTGGAACAGCAACACAGGTTGGAGCCTGGAAAAGGAACACGGCTTGGAGTCAGGAACTGGAACACAGTTTGGAGCCAGGAACTGGAACACAGCTTGGAGACTGTAACTGGTACACGGCTTGGAGACTGGAACTGGAACACGGCTTGGAACCAGAAACTGGAACACGGCTTGGAGCCAGGAATTGGAATACAGCTTGGAACCAGGAACTGGAATATGGCTTGGAACCAGGAACGGTAACACGGTTTGGAGCCAGGAACAGCACCACGGCTTGGAGCCAGGAACTGGAACACGGCTTGGAGCCTGGAACTGGAACACGGCTTGTAGCCTGGAGCTGGAATATGGCTTAGAGCCAGGAACTGGAACATAGGTTGGAGCCTGGAACAGGAATATGGCTTGGAGCCAGGAACTGGAACATAGGTTGGAGCCTGGAAATGGAGCATAGGTTGGAGCCTGGAACAGGAACACGGTTTGGAGCCAGGAACAGGAACACGGCTTAGAGCCAGGAACTGGAACATAGGTTGGAGCCTGGAACAGGAACACGGCTTAGAGCCAGGAACTGGAATACAGTGTGGAGCCAGGAACTGGAACATAGGTTGGAGCCTGTAAAGGGAAATGGCTTGGAACCAGGAACTGGAACACGGCTTGGAACCAGGAACGGGAACACGGCTTGGAGTCAGGAACTGGAACACAGTTTGGAGCCAGGAACTGGAACACAGCTTGGAGACTGTAACTGGAACACGGCTTAGAGCCTGAAACTGTAAAACGGCTTGGAACCGGGAACTGTAAAACAGCTTTTAGCCAGGAACAGGAACACGGCTTAGAGCCAGGAACTGTAATACGGCTTGGAGACAGGAACTGGAACACGGCTTGGAACCAGGAACGGGAACTTGGCTTGGAGCCTGGAACTGGAACACGGCTTGGAGTCAGGAACTGGAACACAGCTTGGAGACTGTAACTGGAACACGGCTTGGAGACTGGAACAGGAACACGGCTTGGAGCCTGGAAATGGAACACGGCTAGGAACCAGAAACTGGAACACGGCTTGGAGCCAGGAAATGGAATATGGCTTGGAACCAGGAACGGTAACACGGTTTGGAGCCAGGAACAGGAACACGGCTTGGAGCCAGGAACTGGAACACGGCTTGTAGCCTGGAGCTGGAACACGGCTTGGAGCCTGGAACAGAACACGGCTTGGAGCCTGGAGCTGGAATATGGCTTAGAGCCAGGAACTGGAACACGGCTTGGAGCCTGGAACTGGAACACGGCTTGGAGCCTGGAGCTGGAATATGGCTTAGAGCCAGGAACTGGAACATAGGTTGGAGCCTGGAACAGGAATACGGCTTGGAGACAGGAATTGGAACATAGGTTGGACCCTGGAAATGGAACATGGTTTGGAACCAGGAACTGGAACACGGTTTGGAGCCAGGAACTGGAACATAGGTTAGAGCCTGGAAATTGAACACGGTTTGGAACCAGGAACTGGAACACGGTTTGGAGCCAGGAACAGGAACACGGTTTGGAGCCAGGAACAGGAACACGGCATACAGCTTGGAACCAGGAACGGGAACACAGTTTGGAGCCAGGAACTGGAACTCTGCTTGGAACCAGGAACCGTAAAACGGCTTGGAGCTTGGAACTGGAACACAAGTTGGAGACTGGAACAGGAACACTGCTTGGAGCCAGGAACTGGAATACGGCTTGGTGAGTGGAACTGGAACATAGGTTGGTGCCTGGAACTGTTAAACGGTTTGGAACCAGGAATGGGAATACGGCTTGTAACCTGGAACCAGGAATGGGAATACAGCTTAGAGCCAGGAACAGGAACACGGCTTAGAGCCTGGAACTGTAAAACGGCTTGGAAGCGGGAACTGTAAAACAGCTTTTAGCCAGGAACAGGAACACGGATTACAGCCAGGAACTGGAATACATCTTGGAGCCAGGAACTGGAACATAGGTTGGAGCCCGAACTGGAACATAGGTTGGAGCCAGGAACTGTAATACGGCTTGGAGACAGGAACTGGAACACGGCTTGGAACCAGGAACGGGAACTCGGCTTGGAGCCTGGAACTGGAACACGGCTTGGAGCCTGGAAATGGAACACGGCTTGGAGCCTGGAACAGGAACACGGCTTAGAGCCAGGAATTGGAATACAGCTTGGAACCAGGAACTGGAATATGGCTTGGAACCAGGAACGGTAACACGGTTTGGAGCCAGGAACAGCACCACGGCTTGGAGCCAGGAACTGGAACACGGCTTGGAGCCTGGAGCTGGAACACGGCTTGGAGCCTGGAACTGGAACACGGCTTGTAGCCTGGAGCTGGAATATGGCTTAGAGCCAGGAACTGGAACATAGGTTGGAGCCTGGAACAGGAATATGGCTTGGAGCCAGGAACTGGAACATAGGTTGGAGCCTGGAAATGGAGCATAGGTTGGGAGCCTGGAACAGGAACACGGTTTGGAGCCAGGAACAGGAACACGGCTTAGAGCCAGGAACTGGAATAAAGTGTGGAGCCAGAAACTGGAACATAGGTTGGAGCCTGTAAAGGGAAACGGCTTGGAACCAGGAGCTGGAACACGGCTTGGAACCAGGAACGGTAACACAGTTTGGAGCCAGGAACAGGAACCCGGCGTGGAGCCAGGAACTGGAACACGGCTTGGAGCCTGCTGCTGGAACACGGCTTGGAGCCTGGAACTGGAACACGGCTTGGAGCCTGGAGCTGGAATATGGCTTAGAGCCAGGAACTGGAACATAGGTTGGAGCCAGGAACAGGAACACGGCTTAGAGCCTGGAATTGGAATACAGTGTGGAGCCAGGAACTGGAACATAGGTTGGTGCCTGTAAAGGGAAATGACTTGGAACCAGGAACTGGAACACGGCTTGGAACCAGGAACGGGAACATGGATTGGAGCCTGCTGCTGGAACACGGCTTGGAGCCTGGAACTGGAACATGGCTTGGAGCCTGGAGCTGGAATATGGCTTAGAGCCAGGAACTGGAACATAGGTTGGAGCCTGGAACAGGAATACGGCTTGGAGCCTGGAATTGGAATACAGTGTGGAGCCTGGAAATGGAACATAGGTTGGTGCCTGTAAAGGGAAATGACTTGGAACCAGGAACTGGAACACGGCTTGGAACCAGGAACGGGAACACGGATTGGAGCCTGGAACTGGAATACGGCTTGGAGCTTGGAACTGGAACACATGTTGGAGCCTGGAACAGGAACACGGCTTGTAGCCAGGAACTGGAACACGGCTTGTAGCCAGGAACTGGAACACGGCTTGGAGTCTGGAACTGGAACACAAGTTGGAGCCTGGAACAGGAATACGGCTTGGAGACTGGAACTGGAACACCAGTTGGAGCCTGGAACAGCAACACAGGTTGGAGCCTGGAAAAGGAACACGGCTTGGAGTCAGGAACTGGAACACAGTTTGGAGCCAGGAACTGGAACACAGCTTGGAGACTGTAACTGGTACACGGCTTGGAGACTGGAACTGGAACACGGCTTGGAACCAGAAACTGGAACACGGCTTGGAGCCAGGAATTGGAATACAGCTTGGAACCAGGAACTGGAATATGGCTTGGAACCAGGAACGGTAACACGGTTTGGAGCCAGGAACAGCACCACGGCTTGGAGCCAGGAACTGGAACACGGCTTGGAGCCTGGAGCTGGAACACGGCTTGGAGCCTGGAACTGGAACACGGCTTGTAGCCTGGAGCTGGAATATGGCTTAGAGCCAGGAACTGGAACATAGGTTGGAGCCTGGAACAGGAATATGGCTTGGAGCCAGGAACTGGAACATAGGTTGGAGCCTGGAAATGGAGCATAGGTTGGAGCCTGGAACAGGAACACGGTTTGGAGCCAGGAACAGGAACACGGCTTGGAGCCAGGAACTGGAACATAGGTTGGAGCCTGGAACAGGAATACGGCTTGGAGCCAGGAACTGGAACATAGGTTGGAGCCTGGAAATGGAACACGGTTTGGAACCAGGAACTGGAACATAGGTTGGAGCCTGGAAATGGAACACGGTTTGGAACCAGGAACTGGAACACGGTTTGGAGCCAGGAACAGGAACACGGTTTGGAGCCAGGAACAGGAACACGGCTTAGAGCCAGGAACTGGAATACAGTGTGGAGCCAGGAACTGGAACATAGGTTGGAGCCTGTAAAGGGAAATGGCTTGGAACCAGGAACTGGAACACGGCTTGGAACCAGGAACGGGAACACGGCTTGGAGTCAGGAACTGGAACACAGTTTGGAGCCAGGAACTGGAACACAGCTTGGAGACTGTAACTGGAACACGGCTTAGAGCCTGAAACTGTAAAACGGCTTGGAACCGGGAACTGTAAAACAGCTTTTAGCCAGGAACAGGAACACGGCTTAGAGCCAGGAACTGTAATACGGCTTGGAGACAGGAACTGGAACACGGCTTGGAACCAGGAACGGGAACTTGGCTTGGAGCCTGGAACTGGAACACGGCTTGGAGTCAGGAACTGGAACACAGCTTGGAGACTGTAACTGGAACACGGCTTGGAGACTGGAACAGGAACACGGCTTGGAGCCTGGAAATGGAACACGGCTAGGAACCAGAAACTGGAACACGGCTTGGAGCCAGGAAATGGAATATGGCTTGGAACCAGGAACGGTAACACGGTTTGGAGCCAGGAACAGGAACACGGCTTGGAGCCAGGAACTGGAACACGGCTTGTAGCCTGGAGCTGGAACACGGCTTGGAGCCTGGAACAGAACACGGCTTGGAGCCTGGAGCTGGAATATGGCTTAGAGCCAGGAACTGGAACACGGCTTGGAGCCTGGAACTGGAACACGGCTTGGAGCCTGGAGCTGGAATATGGCTTAGAGCCAGGAACTGGAACATAGGTTGGAGCCTGGAACAGGAATACGGCTTGGAGACAGGAATTGGAACATAGGTTGGACCCTGGAAATGGAACATGGTTTGGAACCAGGAACTGGAACACGGTTTGGAGCCAGGAACTGGAACATAGGTTAGAGCCTGGAAATTGAACACGGTTTGGAACCAGGAACTGGAACATGGTTTGGAGCCAGGAACAGGAACACGGTTTGGAGCCAGGAACAGGAACACGGCTTAGAGCCAGGAACTGGAATACAGTGTGTAGCCAGGAACTGGAACATAGGTTGGAGCCTGTAAAGGGAAACGGCTTGGAACCAGGAACTGGAACACGGCTTGGAACCAGGAACGGGAACACGGCTTGGAGCCTGGAACAGGAACACGGCTTGGAGCCTGGAAATGGAACACGGCTTGGAGCCTGGAACAGGAACACGGCTTAGAGCCAGGAACAGGAATATGGCTTGGAACCAGGAATAGGTAAACGGTTTGGAGCCAGGAACTGGAATACAGCTTGGAACCAGGAACGGGAACACAGTTTGGAGCCAGGAACTGGAACTCTGCTTGGAACCAGGAACCGTAAAACGGCTTGGAGCTTGGAACTGGAACACAAGTTGGAGACTGGAACAGGAACACTGCTTGGAGCCAGGAACTGGAATACGGCTTGGTGAGTGGAACTGGAACATAGGTTGGTGCCTGGAACTGTTAAACGGTTTGGAACCAGGAATGGGAATACGGCTTGTAACCTGGAACCAGGAATGGGAATACAGCTTAGAGCCAGGAACAGGAACACGGCTTAGAGCCTGGAACTGTAAAACGGCTTGGAAGCGGGAACTGTAAAACAGCTTTTAGCCAGGAACAGGAACACGGATTACAGCCAGGAACTGGAATACATCTTGGAGCCAGGAACTGGAACATAGGTTGGAGCCCGAACTGGAACATAGGTTGGAGCCAGGAACTGTAATACGGCTTGGAGACAGGAACTGGAACACGGCTTGGAACCAGGAACGGGAACTCGGCTTGGAGCCTGGAACTGGAACACGGCTTGGAGCCTGGAAATGGAACACGGCTTGGAGCCTGGAACAGGAACACGGCTTAGAGCCAGGAATTGGAATACAGCTTGGAACCAGGAACTGGAATATGGCTTGGAACCAGGAACGGTAACACGGTTTGGAGCCAGGAACAGCACCACGGCTTGGAGCCAGGAACTGGAACACGGCTTGGAGCCTGGAGCTGGAACACGGCTTGGAGCCTGGAACTGGAACACGGCTTGTAGCCTGGAGCTGGAATATGGCTTAGAGCCAGGAACTGGAACATAGGTTGGAGCCTGGAACAGGAATATGGCTTGGAGCCAGGAACTGGAACATAGGTTGGAGCCTGGAAATGGAGCATAGGTTGGAGCCTGGAACAGGAACACGGTTTGGAGCCAGGAACAGGAACACGGCTTAGAGCCAGGAACTGGAATAAAGTGTGGAGCCAGAAACTGGAACATAGGTTGGAGCCTGTAAAGGGAAACGGCTTGGAACCAGGAGCTGGAACACGGCTTGGAACCAGGAACGGTAACACAGTTTGGAGCCAGGAACAGGAACCCGGCGTGGAGCCAGGAACTGGAACACGGCTTGGAGCCTGCTGCTGGAACACGGCTTGGAGCCTGGAACTGGAACACGGCTTGGAGCCTGGAGCTGGAATATGGCTTAGAGCCAGGAACTGGAACATAGGTTGGAGCCTGGAACAGGAATACGGCTTGGAGCCTGGAATTGGAATACAGTGTGGAGCCTGGAAATGGAACACGGTTTGGAACCAGGAACAGGAACACCGTTTGGAGCCAGGAACAGGAACACGGTTTGGAGCCAGGAACAGGAACACAGCTTAGAGCCAGGAACTGGAATACAGTGTGGAGCCAGGAACTGGAACATAGGTTGGTGCCTGTAAAGGGAAATGACTTGGAACCAGGAACTGGAACACGGCTTGGAACCAGGAACGGGAACACGGATTGGAGCCTGGAACTGGAATACGGCTTGGAGCTTGGAACTGGAACACATGTTGGAGCCTGGAACAGGAACACGGCTTGTAGCCAGGAACTGGAACACGGCTTGTAGCCAGGAACTGGAACACGGCTTGGAGTCTGGAACTGGAACACAAGTTGGAGCCTGGAACAGGAATACGGCTTGGAGACTGGAACTGGAACACCAGTTGGAGCCTGGAACAGCAACACAGGTTGGAGCCTGGAAAAGGAACACGGCTTGGAGTCAGGAACTGGAACACAGTTTGGAGCCAGGAACTGGAACACAGCTTGGAGACTGTAACTGGTACACGGCTTGGAGACTGGAACTGGAACACGGCTTGGAACCAGAAACTGGAACACGGCTTGGAGCCAGGAATTGGAATACAGCTTGGAACCAGGAACTGGAATATGGCTTGGAACCAGGAACGGTAACACGGTTTGGAGCCAGGAACAGCACCACGGCTTGGAGCCAGGAACTGGAACACGGCTTGGAGCCTGGAGCTGGAACACGGCTTGGAGCCTGGAACTGGAACACGGCTTGTAGCCTGGAGCTGGAATATGGCTTAGAGCCAGGAACTGGAACATAGGTTGGAGCCTGGAACAGGAATATGGCTTGGAGCCAGGAACTGGAACATAGGTTGGAGCCTGGAAATGGAGCATAGGTTGGAGCCTGGAACAGGAACACGGTTTGGAGCCAGGAACAGGAACACGGCTTGGAGCCAGGAACTGGAACATAGGTTGGAGCCTGGAACAGGAATACGGCTTGGAGCCAGGAACTGGAACATAGGTTGGAGCCTGGAAATGGAACACGGTTTGGAACCAGGAACTGGAACATAGGTTGGAGCCTGGAAATGGAACACGGTTTGGAACCAGGAACTGGAACACGGTTTGGAGCCAGGAACAGGAACACGGTTTGGAGCCAGGAACAGGAACACGGCTTAGAGCCAGGAACTGGAATACAGTGTGGAGCCAGGAACTGGAACATAGGTTGGAGCCTGTAAAGGGAAATGGCTTGGAACCAGGAACTGGAACACGGCTTGGAACCAGGAACGGGAACACGGCTTGGAGTCAGGAACTGGAACACAGTTTGGAGCCAGGAACTGGAACACAGCTTGGAGACTGTAACTGGAACACGGCTTAGAGCCTGAAACTGTAAAACGGCTTGGAACCGGGAACTGTAAAACAGCTTTTAGCCAGGAACAGGAACACGGCTTAGAGCCAGGAACTGTAATACGGCTTGGAGACAGGAACTGGAACACGGCTTGGAACCAGGAACGGGAACTTGGCTTGGAGCCTGGAACTGGAACACGGCTTGGAGTCAGGAACTGGAACACAGCTTGGAGACTGTAACTGGAACACGGCTTGGAGACTGGAACAGGAACACGGCTTGGAGCCTGGAAATGGAACACGGCTAGGAACCAGAAACTGGAACACGGCTTGGAGCCAGGAAATGGAATATGGCTTGGAACCAGGAACGGTAACACGGTTTGGAGCCAGGAACAGGAACACGGCTTGGAGCCAGGAACTGGAACACGGCTTGTAGCCTGGAGCTGGAACACGGCTTGGAGCCTGGAACAGAACACGGCTTGGAGCCTGGAGCTGGAATATGGCTTAGAGCCAGGAACTGGAACACGGCTTGGAGCCTGGAACTGGAACACGGCTTGGAGCCTGGAGCTGGAATATGGCTTAGAGCCAGGAACTGGAACATAGGTTGGAGCCTGGAACAGGAATACGGCTTGGAGACAGGAATTGGAACATAGGTTGGACCCTGGAAATGGAACATGGTTTGGAACCAGGAACTGGAACACGGTTTGGAGCCAGGAACTGGAACATAGGTTAGAGCCTGGAAATTGAACACGGTTTGGAACCAGGAACTGGAACATGGTTTGGAGCCAGGAACAGGAACACGGTTTGGAGCCAGGAACAGGAACACGGCTTAGAGCCAGGAACTGGAATACAGTGTGTAGCCAGGAACTGGAACATAGGTTGGAGCCTGTAAAGGGAAACGGCTTGGAACCAGGAACTGGAACACGGCTTGGAACCAGGAACGGGAACACGGCTTGGAGCCTGGAACAGGAACACGGCTTGGAGCCTGGAAATGGAACACGGCTTGGAGCCTGGAACAGGAACACGGCTTAGAGCCAGGAACAGGAATATGGCTTGGAACCAGGAATAGGTAAACGGTTTGGAGCCAGGAACTGGAATACAGCTTGGAACCAGGAACGGGAACACAGTTTGGAGCCAGGAACTGGAACTCTGCTTGGAACCAGGAACCGTAAAACGGCTTGGAGCTTGGAACTGGAACACAAGTTGGAGACTGGAACAGGAACACTGCTTGGAGCCAGGAACTGGAATACGGCTTGGTGAGTGGAACTGGAACATAGGTTGGTGCCTGGAACTGTTAAACGGTTTGGAACCAGGAATGGGAATACGGCTTGTAACCTGGAACCAGGAATGGGAATACAGCTTAGAGCCAGGAACAGGAACACGGCTTAGAGCCTGGAACTGTAAAACGGCTTGGAAGCGGGAACTGTAAAACAGCTTTTAGCCAGGAACAGGAACACGGATTACAGCCAGGAACTGGAATACATCTTGGAGCCAGGAACTGGAACATAGGTTGGAGCCCGAACTGGAACATAGGTTGGAGCCAGGAACTGTAATACGGCTTGGAGACAGGAACTGGAACACGGCTTGGAACCAGGAACGGGAACTCGGCTTGGAGCCTGGAACTGGAACACGGCTTGGAGCCTGGAAATGGAACACGGCTTGGAGCCTGGAACAGGAACACGGCTTAGAGCCAGGAATTGGAATACAGCTTGGAACCAGGAACTGGAATATGGCTTGGAACCAGGAACGGTAACACGGTTTGGAGCCAGGAACAGCACCACGGCTTGGAGCCAGGAACTGGAACACGGCTTGGAGCCTGGAGCTGGAACACGGCTTGGAGCCTGGAACTGGAACACGGCTTGTAGCCTGGAGCTGGAATATGGCTTAGAGCCAGGAACTGGAACATAGGTTGGAGCCTGGAACAGGAATATGGCTTGGAGCCAGGAACTGGAACATAGGTTGGAGCCTGGAAATGGAGCATAGGTTGGAGCCTGGAACAGGAACACGGTTTGGAGCCAGGAACAGGAACACGGCTTAGAGCCAGGAACTGGAATAAAGTGTGGAGCCAGAAACTGGAACATAGGTTGGAGCCTGTAAAGGGAAACGGCTTGGAACCAGGAGCTGGAACACGGCTTGGAACCAGGAACGGTAACACAGTTTGGAGCCAGGAACAGGAACCCGGCGTGGAGCCAGGAACTGGAACACGGCTTGGAGCCTGCTGCTGGAACACGGCTTGGAGCCTGGAACTGGAACACGGCTTGGAGCCTGGAGCTGGAATATGGCTTAGAGCCAGGAACTGGAACATAGGTTGGAGCCTGGAACAGGAATACGGCTTGGAGCCTGGAATTGGAATACAGTGTGGAGCCTGGAAATGGAACACGGTTTGGAACCAGGAACAGGAACACCGTTTGGAGCCAGGAACAGGAACACGGTTTGGAGCCAGGAACAGGAACACAGCTTAGAGCCAGGAACTGGAATACAGTGTGGAGCCAGGAACTGGAACATAGGTTGGAGCCTGTAAAGGGAAATGGCTTGGAACCAGGAACTGGAACACGGCTTGGAACCAGGAACGGGAACACGGCTTGGAGTCTGGAACTGGAACACAGTTTGGAGCCAGGAACTGGAACACAGCTTGGAGACTGTAACTGGTACACGGCTTGGAGACTGGAACTGGAACACGGCTTGGAACCAGAAACTGGAACACGGCTTGGAGCCAGGAATTGGAATACAGCTTGGAACCAGGAACTGGAAAATGGCTTGGAACCAGGAACGGTAACACGGTTTGGAGCCAGGAACAGCACCACGGCTTGGAGCCAGGAACTGGAACACGGCTTGGAGCCTGGAGCTGGAACACGGCTTGGAGCCTGGAACTGGAACACGGCTTGTAGCCTGGAGCTGGAATATGGCTTAGAGCCAGGAACTGGAACATAGGTTGGAGCCTGGAACAGGAATATGGCTTGGAGCCAGGAACTGGAACATACCTTGGAGCCTGGAAATGGAGCATAGGTTGGAGCCTGGAACAGGAACACGGTTTGGAGCCAGGAACAGGAACACGGCTTAGAGCCAGGAACTGGAACATAGGTTGGAGCCTGGAACAGGAATACGGCTTGGAGCCAGGAACTGGAACATAGGTTGGAGCCTGGAACAGGAATACGGCTTGGAGCCAGGAACTGGAACATAGGTTGGAGCCTGGAAATGGAACACGGTTTGGAACCAGGAACTGGAACATAGGTTGGAGCCTGGAAATGGAACACGGTTTGGAACCAGGAACTGGAACACGGTTTGGAGCCAGGAACAGGAACACGGTTTGGAGCCAGGAACAGGAACACGGCTTAAAGCCAGGAACTGGAATACAGTGTGGAGCCAGGAACTGGAACATAGGTTGGAGCCTGTAAAGGGAAATGGCTTGGAACAAGGAACTGGAACACGGCTTGGAACCAGGAACTGGAACACGGCTTGGAGCCTGGAGCTGGAATATGGCTTAGAGCCAGGAACTGGAACATAGGTTGGAGCCTGGAACAGGAATATGGCTTGGAGCCAGGAACTGGAACATAGGTTGGAGCCTGGAAATGGAGCATAGGTTGGAGCCTGGAACAGGAACACGGTTTGGAGCCAGGAACAGGAACACGGCTTAGAGCCAGGAACTGGAACATAGGTTGGAGCCTGGAACAGGAATACGGCTTGGAGCCAGGAACTGGAACATAGGTTGGAGCCTGGAAATGGAACACGGTTTGGAACCAGGAACTGGAACATAGGTTGGAGCCTGGAAATGGAACACGGTTTGGAACCAGGAACTGGAACACGGTTTGGAGCCAGGAACAGGAACACGGTTTGGAGCCAGGAACAGGAACACGGCTTAGAGCCAGGAACTGGAATACAGTGTGGAGCCAGGAACTGGAACATAGGTTGGAGCCTGTAAAGGGAAATGGCTTGGAACCAGGAACTGGAACACGGCTTGGAACCAGGAACGGGAACACGGCTTGGAGTCAGGAACTGGAACACAGTTTGGAGCCAGGAACTGGAACACAGCTTGGAGACTGTAACTGGAACACGGCTTAGAGCCTGAAACTGTAAAACGGCTTGGAACCGGGAACTGTAAAACAGCTTTTAGCCAGGAACAGGAACACGGCTTAGAGCCAGGAACTGTAATACGGCTTGGAGACAGGAACTGGAACACGGCTTGGAACCAGGAACGGGAACTTGGCTTGGAGCCTGGAACTGGAACACGGCTTGGAGTCAGGAACTGGAACACAGCTTGGAGACTGTAACTGGAACACGGCTTGGAGACTGGAACAGGAACACGGCTTGGAGCCTGGAAATGGAACACAGCTAGGAACCAGAAACTGGAACACGGCTTGGAGCCAGGAAATGGAATATGGCTTGGAACCAGGAACGGTAACACGGTTTGGAGCCAGGAACAGGAACACGGCTTGGAGCCAGGAACTGGAACACGGCTTGTAGCCTGGAGCTGGAACACGGCTTGGAGCCTGGAACAGAACACGGCTTGGAGCCTGGAGCTGGAATATGGCTTAGAGCCAGGAACTGGAACACGGCTTGGAGCCTGGAACTGGAACACGGCTTGGAGCCTGGAGCTGGAATATGGCTTAGAGCCAGGAACTGGAACATAGGTTGGAGCCTGGAACAGGAATACGGCTTGGAGACAGGAATTGGAACATAGGTTGGACCCTGGAAATGGAACATGGTTTGGAACCAGGAACTGGAACACGGTTTGGAGCCAGGAACTGGAACATAGGTTAGAGCCTGGAAATTGAACACGGTTTGGAACCAGGAACTGGAACATGGTTTGGAGCCAGGAACAGGAACACGGTTTGGAGCCAGGAACAGGAACACGGCTTAGAGCCAGGAACTGGAATACAGTGTGTAGCCAGGAACTGGAACATAGGTTGGAGCCTGTAAAGGGAAACGGCTTGGAACCAGGAACTGGAACACGGCTTGGAACCAGGAACGGGAACACGGCTTGGAGCCTGGAACAGGAACACGGCTTGGAGCCTGGAAATGGAACACGGCTTGGAGCCTGGAACAGGAACACGGCTTAGAGCCAGGAACAGGAATATGGCTTGGAACCAGGAATAGGTAAACGGTTTGGAGCCAGGAACTGGAATACAGCTTGGAACCAGGAACGGGAACACAGTTTGGAGCCAGGAACTGGAACTCTGCTTGGAACCAGGAACCGTAAAACGGCTTGGAGCTTGGAACTGGAACACAAGTTGGAGACTGGAACAGGAACACTGCTTGGAGCCAGGAACTGGAATACGGCTTGGTGAGTGGAACTGGAACATAGGTTGGTGCCTGGAACTGTTAAACGGTTTGGAACCAGGAATGGGAATACGGCTTGTAACCTGGAACCAGGAATGGGAATACAGCTTAGAGCCAGGAACAGGAACACGGCTTAGAGCCTGGAACTGTAAAACGGCTTGGAAGCGGGAACTGTAAAACAGCTTTTAGCCAGGAACAGGAACACGGATTACAGCCAGGAACTGGAATACATCTTGGAGCCAGGAACTGGAACATAGGTTGGAGCCCGAACTGGAACATAGGTTGGAGCCAGGAACTGTAATACGGCTTGGAGACAGGAACTGGAACACGGCTTGGAACCAGGAACGGGAACTCGGCTTGGAGCCTGGAACTGGAACACGGCTTGGAGCCTGGAAATGGAACACGGCTTGGAGCCTGGAACAGGAACACGGCTTAGAGCCAGGAATTGGAATACAGCTTGGAACCAGGAACTGGAATATGGCTTGGAACCAGGAACGGTAACACGGTTTGGAGCCAGGAACAGCACCACGGCTTGGAGCCAGGAACTGGAACACGGCTTGGAGCCTGGAGCTGGAACACGGCTTGGAGCCTGGAACTGGAACACGGCTTGTAGCCTGGAGCTGGAATATGGCTTAGAGCCAGGAACTGGAACATAGGTTGGAGCCTGGAACAGGAATATGGCTTGGAGCCAGGAACTGGAACATAGGTTGGAGCCTGGAAATGGAGCATAGGTTGGAGCCTGGAACAGGAACACGGTTTGGAGCCAGGAACAGGAACACGGCTTAGAGCCAGGAACTGGAATAAAGTGTGGAGCCAGAAACTGGAACATAGGTTGGAGCCTGTAAAGGGAAACGGCTTGGAACCAGGAGCTGGAACACGGCTTGGAACCAGGAACGGTAACACAGTTTGGAGCCAGGAACAGGAACCCGGCGTGGAGCCAGGAACTGGAACACGGCTTGGAGCCTGCTGCTGGAACACGGCTTGGAGCCTGGAACTGGAACACGGCTTGGAGCCTGGAGCTGGAATATGGCTTAGAGCCAGGAACTGGAACATAGGTTGGAGCCTGGAACAGGAATACGGCTTGGAGCCTGGAATTGGAATACAGTGTGGAGCCTGGAAATGGAACACGGTTTGGAACCAGGAACAGGAACACCGTTTGGAGCCAGGAACAGGAACACGGTTTGGAGCCAGGAACAGGAACACAGCTTAGAGCCAGGAACTGGAATACAGTGTGGAGCCAGGAACTGGAACATAGGTTGGAGCCTGTAAAGGGAAATGGCTTGGAACCAGGAACTGGAACACGGCTTGGAACCAGGAACGGGAACACGGCTTGGAGTCTGGAACTGGAACACAGTTTGGAGCCAGGAACTGGAACACAGCTTGGAGACTGTAACTGGTACACGGCTTGGAGACTGGAACTGGAACACGGCTTGGAACCAGAAACTGGAACACGGCTTGGAGCCAGGAATTGGAATACAGCTTGGAACCAGGAACTGGAAAATGGCTTGGAACCAGGAACGGTAACACGGTTTGGAGCCAGGAACAGCACCACGGCTTGGAGCCAGGAACTGGAACACGGCTTGGAGCCTGGAGCTGGAACACGGCTTGGAGCCTGGAACTGGAACACGGCTTGTAGCCTGGAGCTGGAATATGGCTTAGAGCCAGGAACTGGAACATAGGTTGGAGCCTGGAACAGGAATATGGCTTGGAGCCAGGAACTGGAACATACCTTGGAGCCTGGAAATGGAGCATAGGTTGGAGCCTGGAACAGGAACACGGTTTGGAGCCAGGAACAGGAACACGGCTTAGAGCCAGGAACTGGAACATAGGTTGGAGCCTGGAACAGGAATACGGCTTGGAGCCAGGAACTGGAACATAGGTTGGAGCCTGGAACAGGAATACGGCTTGGAGCCAGGAACTGGAACATAGGTTGGAGCCTGGAAATGGAACACGGTTTGGAACCAGGAACTGGAACATAGGTTGGAGCCTGGAAATGGAACACGGTTTGGAACCAGGAACTGGAACACGGTTTGGAGCCAGGAACAGGAACACGGTTTGGAGCCAGGAACAGGAACACGGCTTAAAGCCAGGAACTGGAATACAGTGTGGAGCCAGGAACTGGAACATAGGTTGGAGCCTGTAAAGGGAAATGGCTTGGAACAAGGAACTGGAACACGGCTTGGAACCAGGAACTGGAACACGGCTTGGAGCCTGGAGCTGGAATATGGCTTAGAGCCAGGAACTGGAACATAGGTTGGAGCCTGGAACAGGAATATGGCTTGGAGCCAGGAACTGGAACATAGGTTGGAGCCTGGAAATGGAGCATAGGTTGGAGCCTGGAACAGGAACACGGTTTGGAGCCAGGAACAGGAACACGGCTTAGAGCCAGGAACTGGAACATAGGTTGGAGCCTGGAACAGGAATACGGCTTGGAGCCAGGAACTGGAACATAGGTTGGAGCCTGGAAATGGAACACGGTTTGGAACCAGGAACTGGAACATAGGTTGGAGCCTGGAAATGGAACACGGTTTGGAACCAGGAACTGGAACACGGTTTGGAGCCAGGAACAGGAACACGGTTTGGAGCCAGGAACAGGAACACGGCTTAGAGCCAGGAACTGGAATACAGTGTGGAGCCAGGAACTGGAACATAGGTTGGAGCCTGTAAAGGGAAATGGCTTGGAACCAGGAACTGGAACACGGCTTGGAACCAGGAACGGGAACACGGCTTGGAGTCAGGAACTGGAACACAGTTTGGAGCCAGGAACTGGAACACAGCTTGGAGACTGTAACTGGAACACGGCTTAGAGCCTGAAACTGTAAAACGGCTTGGAACCGGGAACTGTAAAACAGCTTTTAGCCAGGAACAGGAACACGGCTTAGAGCCAGGAACTGTAATACGGCTTGGAGACAGGAACTGGAACACGGCTTGGAACCAGGAACGGGAACTTGGCTTGGAGCCTGGAACTGGAACACGGCTTGGAGTCAGGAACTGGAACACAGCTTGGAGACTGTAACTGGAACACGGCTTGGAGACTGGAACAGGAACACGGCTTGGAGCCTGGAAATGGAACACAGCTAGGAACCAGAAACTGGAACACGGCTTGGAGCCAGGAAATGGAATATGGCTTGGAACCAGGAACGGTAACACGGTTTGGAGCCAGGAACAGGAACACGGCTTGGAGCCAGGAACTGGAACACGGCTTGTAGCCTGGAGCTGGAACACGGCTTGGAGCCTGGAACAGAACACGGCTTGGAGCCTGGAGCTGGAATATGGCTTAGAGCCAGGAACTGGAACACGGCTTGGAGCCTGGAACTGGAACACGGCTTGGAGCCTGGAGCTGGAATATGGCTTAGAGCCAGGAACTGGAACATAGGTTGGAGCCTGGAACAGGAACACGGCTTAGAGCCAAGAACAGGAATATGGCTTGGAACCAGGAATAGGAAAACGGTTTGGAGCCAGGAACTGGAATACAGCTTGGAACCAGGAACGGGAATACAGTTGGGAGCCAGGAACTGGAACACTGCTTGGAACCAGGAACCGTAAAACGGCTTGGAACCAGGAACAGGAACACGGCTTAGAGCCAGGAACTGGAATACGGCTTGGAGCTTGGAACTGGAACACAAGTTGGAGCCTGGAACAGGAACACAGGTTGGAGCCAGGAACTGGAACACGGTTTGGAGACAGGAACTGGAACACGACTTGGAGCCAGGAACTGGAACACAGCTTGGAACCAGGAACTGGAATACGGCTTGGAGCTTGGAACTGGAACACATGTTGGAGCCTGGAACAGGAACACGGCTTGTAGCCAGGAACTGGAACACGGCTTGGAGCCTGGTGCTGGCAAACGGCTTGGAGCCTGGAGCTGGAATATGGCTTAGAGCCAGGAACTGGAACATAGATTGGAGCCTGGAACAGGAATACGGCTTGGAGCCAGGAACTGGAACATAGGTTGGAGCCTGGAAATGGAACACGGTTTGGAACCAGGAACTGGAACACGGTTTGGAGCCAGGAACAGGAACACGGTTTGGAGCCAAGAACAGGAACACGGCTTAGAGCCTGGAATTGGAATACAGTGTGGAGCCAGGAACTGGAACATAGGTTGGTGCCTGTAAAGGGAAATGACTTGGAACCAGGAACTGGAACACGGCTTGGAACCAGGAACGGGAACACGGATTGGAGCCTGGAACTGGAATACGGCTTGGAGCTTGGAACTGGAACACATGTTGGAGCCTGGAACAGGAACACGGCTTGTAGCCAGGAACTGGAACACGGCTTGTAGCCAGGAACTGGAACACGGCTTGGAGTCTGGAACTGGAACACAAGTTGGAGCCTGGAACAGGAATACGGCTTGGAGACTGGAACTGGAACACCAGTTGGAGCCTGGAACAGCAACACAGGTTGGAGCCTGGAAAAGGAACACGGCTTGGAGTCAGGAACTGGAACACAGTTTGGAGCCAGGAACTGGAACACAGCTTGGAGACTGTAACTGGTACACGGCTTGGAGACTGGAACTGGAACACGGCTTGGAACCAGAAACTGGAACACGGCTTGGAGCCAGGAATTGGAATACAGCTTGGAACCAGGAACTGGAATATGGCTTGGAACCAGGAACGGTAACACGGTTTGGAGCCAGGAACAGCACCACGGCTTGGAGCCAGGAACTGGAACACGGCTTGGAGCCTGGAGCTGGAACACGGCTTGGAGCCTGGAACTGGAACACGGCTTGTAGCCTGGAGCTGGAATATGGCTTAGAGCCAGGAACTGGAACATAGGTTGGAGCCTGGAACAGGAATATGGCTTGGAGCCAGGAACTGGAACATAGGTTGGAGCCTGGAAATGGAGCATAGGTTGGAGCCTGGAACAGGAACACGGTTTGGAGCCAGGAACAGGAACACGGCTTAGAGCCAGGAACTGGAACATAGGTTGGAGCCTGGAACAGGAATACGGCTTGGAGCCAGGAACTGGAACATAGGTTGGAGCCTGGAAATGGAACACGGTTTGGAACCAGGAACTGGAACATAGGTTGGAGCCTGGAAATGGAACACGGTTTGGAACCAGGAACTGGAACACGGTTTGGAGCCAGGAACAGGAACACGGTTTGGAGCCAGGAACAGGAACACGGCTTAGAGCCAGGAACTGGAATACAGTGTGGAGCCAGGAACTGGAACATAGGTTGGAGCCTGTAAAGGGAAATGGCTTGGAACCAGGAACTGGAACACGGCTTGGAACCAGGAACGGGAACACGGCTTGGAGTCAGGAACTGGAACACAGTTTGGAGCCAGGAACTGGAACACAGCTTGGAGACTGTAACTGGAACACGGCTTAGAGCCTGAAACTGTAAAACGGCTTGGAACCGGGAACTGTAAAACAGCTTTTAGCCAGGAACAGGAACACGGCTTAGAGCCAGGAACTGTAATACGGCTTGGAGACAGGAACTGGAACACGGCTTGGAACCAGGAACGGGAACTTGGCTTGGAGCCTGGAACTGGAACACGGCTTGGAGTCAGGAACTGGAACACAGCTTGGAGACTGTAACTGGAACACGGCTTGGAGACTGGAACAGGAACACGGCTTGGAGCCTGGAAATGGAACACGGCTAGGAACCAGAAACTGGAACACGGCTTGGAGCCAGGAAATGGAATATGGCTTGGAACCAGGAACGGTAACACGGTTTGGAGCCAGGAACAGGAACACGGCTTGGAGCCAGGAACTGGAACACGGCTTGTAGCCTGGAGCTGGAACACGGCTTGGAGCCTGGAACAGAACACGGCTTGGAGCCTGGAGCTGGAATATGGCTTAGAGCCAGGAACTGGAACACGGCTTGGAGCCTGGAACTGGAACACGGCTTGGAGCCTGGAGCTGGAATATGGCTTAGAGCCAGGAACTGGAACATAGGTTGGAGCCTGGAACAGGAATACGGCTTGGAGACAGGAATTGGAACATAGGTTGGACCCTGGAAATGGAACATGGTTTGGAACCAGGAACTGGAACACGGTTTGGAGCCAGGAACTGGAACATAGGTTAGAGCCTGGAAATTGAACATGGTTTGGAACCAGGAACTGGAACACGGTTTGGAGCCAGGAACAGGAACACGGTTTGGAGCCAGGAACAGGAACACGGCTTAGAGCCAGGAACTGGAATACAGTGTGTAGCCAGGAACTGGAACATAGGTTGCAGCCTGTAAAGGGAAACGGCTTGGAACCAGGAACTGGAACACGGCTTGGAACCAGGAACGGGAACACGGCTTGGAGCCTGGAACTGGAACACGGCTTGGAGCCTGGAAATGGAACATGGCTTGGAGCCTGGAACAGGAACACGGCTTAGAGCCAGGAACAGGAATATGGCTTGGAACCAGGAATAGGAAAACGGTTTGGAGCCAGGAACTGGAATACAGCTTGGAACCAGGAACGGGAACACAGTTTGGAGCCAGGAACTGGAACTCTGCTTGGAACCAGGAACCGTAAAACGGCTTGGAGCTTGGAACTGGAACACAAGTTGGAGACTGGAACAGGAACACTGCTTGGAGCCAGGAACTGGAATACGGCTTGGTGAGTGGAACTGGAACATAGGTTGGTGCCTGGAACTGTTAAACGGTTTGGAACCAGGAATGGGAATACGGCTTGTAACCTGGAACCAGGAATGGGAATACAGCTTAGAGCCAGGAACAGGAACACGGCTTAGAGCCTGGAACTGTAAAACGGCTTGGAAGCGGGAACTGTAAAACAGCTTTTAGCCAGGAACAGGAACACGGATTACAGCCAGGAACTGGAATACATCTTGGAGCCAGGAACTGGAACATAGGTTGGAGCCCGAACTGGAACATAGGTTGGAGCCAGGAACTGTAATACGGCTTGGAGACAGGAACTGGAACACGGCTTGGAACCAGGAACGGGAACTCGGCTTGGAGCCTGGAACTGGAACACGGCTTGGAGCCTGGAAATGGAACACGGCTTGGAGCCTGGAACAGGAACACGGCTTAGAGCCAGGAATTGGAATACAGCTTGGAACCAGGAACTGGAATATGGCTTGGAACCAGGAACGGTAACACGGTTTGGAGCCAGGAACAGCACCACGGCTTGGAGCCAGGAACTGGAACACGGCTTGGAGCCTGGAGCTGGAACACGGCTTGGAGCCTGGAACTGGAACACGGCTTGTAGCCTGGAGCTGGAATATGGCTTAGAGCCAGGAACTGGAACATAGGTTGGAGCCTGGAACAGGAATATGGCTTGGAGACAGGAACTGGAACATAGGTTGGAGCCTGGAAATGGAGCATAGGTTGGGAGCCTGGAACAGGAACACGGTTTGGAGCCAGGAACAGGAACACGGCTTAGAGCCAGGAACTGGAATAAAGTGTGGAGCCAGAAACTGGAACATAGGTTGGAGCCTGTAAAGGGAAACGGCTTGGAACCAGGAGCTGGAACACGGCTTGGAACCAGGAACGGTAACACAGTTTGGAGCCAGGAACAGGAACCCGGCGTGGAGCCAGGAACTGGAACACGGCTTGGAGCCTGCTGCTGGAACACGGCTTGGAGCCTGGAACTGGAACACGGCTTGGAGCCTGGAGCTGGAATATGGCTTAGAGCCAGGAACTGGAACATAGGTTGGAGCCTGGAACAGGAATACGGCTTGGAGCCTGGAATTGGAATACAGTGTGGAGCCTGGAAATGGAACATAGGTTGGTGCCTGTAAAGGGAAATGACTTGGAACCAGGAACTGGAACACGGCTTGGAACCAGGAACGGGAACACGGATTGGAGCCTGGAACTGGAATACGGCTTGGAGCTTGGAACTGGAACACATGTTGGAGCCTGGAACAGGAACACGGCTTGTAGCCAGGAACTGGAACACGGCTTGTAGCCAGGAACTGGAACACGGCTTGGAGTCTGGAACTGGAACACAAGTTGGAGCCTGGAACAGGAATACGGCTTGGAGACTGGAACTGGGAACACCAGTTGGAGCCTGGAACAGCAACACAGGTTGGAGCCTGGAAAAGGAACACGGCTTGGAGTCAGGAACTGGAACACAGTTTGGAGCCAGGAACTGGAACACAGCTTGGAGACTGTAACTGGTACACGGCTTGGAGACTGGAACTGGAACACGGCTTGGAACCAGAAACTGGAACACGGCTTGGAGCCAGGAATTGGAATACAGCTTGGAACCAGGAACTGGAATATGGCTTGGAACCAGGAACGGTAACACGGTTTGGAGCCAGGAACAGCACCACGGCTTGGAGCCAGGAACTGGAACACGGCTTGGAGCCTGGAGCTGGAACACGGCTTGTAGCCTGGAGCTGGAATATGGCTTAGAGCCAGGAACTGGAACATAGGTTGGAGCCTGGAAATGGAGCATAGGTTGGAGCCTGGAACAGGAACACGGTTTGGAGCCAGGAACAGGAACACGGCTTAGAGCCAGGAACTGGAACATAGGTTGGAGCCTGGAAATGGAACACGGTTTGGAACCAGGAACTGGAACATAGGTTGGAGCCTGGAAATGGAACACGGTTTGGAACCAGGAACTGGAACACGGTTTGGAGCCAGGAACAGGAACACGGTTTGGAGCCAGGAACAGGAACACGGCTTAGAGCCAGGAACTGGAATACAGTGTGGAGCCAGGAACTGGAACATAGGTTGGAGCCTGTAAAGGGAAATGGCTTGGAACCAGGAACTGGAACACGGCTTGGAACCAGGAACGGGAACACGGCTTGGAGTCAGGAACTGGAACACAGTTTGGAGCCAGGAACTGGAACACAGCTTGGAGACTGTAACTGGAACACGGCTTAGAGCCTGAAACTGTAAAACGGCTTGGAACCGGGAACTGTAAAACAGCTTTTAGCCAGGAACAGGAACACGGCTTAGAGCCAGGAACTGTAATACGGCTTGGAGACAGGAACTGGAACACGGCTTGGAACCAGGAACGGGAACTTGGCTTGGAGCCTGGAACTGGAACACGGCTTGGAGTCAGGAACTGGAACACAGCTTGGAGACTGTAACTGGAACACGGCTTGGAGACTGGAACAGGAACACGGCTTGGAGCCTGGAAATGGAACACGGCTAGGAACCAGAAACTGGAACACGGCTTGGAGCCAGGAAATGGAATATGGCTTGGAACCAGGAACGGTAACACGGTTTGGAGCCAGGAACAGGAACACGGCTTGGAGCCAGGAACTGGAACACGGCTTGTAGCCTGGAGCTGGAACACGGCTTGGAGCCTGGAACAGAACACGGCTTGGAGCCTGGAGCTGGAATATGGCTTAGAGCCAGGAACTGGAACACGGCTTGGAGCCTGGAACTGGAACACGGCTTGGAGCCTGGAGCTGGAATATGGCTTAGAGCCAGGAACTGGAACATAGGTTGGAGCCTGGAACAGGAATAAGGCTTGGAGACAGGAATTGGAACATAGGTTGGACCCTGGAAATGGAACATGGTTTGGAACCAGGAACTGGAACACGGTTTGGAGCCAGGAACTGGAACATAGGTTAGAGCCTGGAAATTGAACACGGTTTGGAACCAGGAACTGGAACACGGTTTGGAGCCAGGAACAGGAACACGGTTTGGAGCCAGGAACAGGAACACGGCTTAGAGCCAGGAACTGGAATACAGTGTGTAGCCAGGAACTGGAACATAGGTTGGAGCCTGTAAAGGGAAACGGCTTGGAACCAGGAACTGGAACACGGCTTGGAACCAGGAACGGGAACACGGCTTGGAGCCTGGAACTGGAACACGGCTTGGAGCCTGGAACAGGAACACGGCTTAGAGCCAGGAACAGGAATATGGCTTGGAACCAGGAATAGGAAAACGGTTTGGAGCCAGGAACTGGAATACAGCTTGGAACCAGGAACGGGAACACAGTTTGGAGCCAGGAACTGGAACTCTGCTTGGAACCAGGAACCGTAAAACGGCTTGGAGCTTGGAACTGGAACACAAGTTGGAGACTGGAACAGGAACACTGCTTGGAGCCAGGAACTGGAATACGGCTTGGTGAGTGGAACTGGAACATAGGTTGGTGCCTGGAACTGTTAAACGGTTTGGAACCAGGAATGGGAATACGGCTTGTAACCTGGAACCAGGAATGGGAATAAAGCTTAGAGCCAGGAACAGGAACACGGCTTAGAGCCTGGAACTGTAAAACGGCTTGGAAGCGGGAACTGTAAAACAGCTTTTAGCCAGGAACAGGAACACGGATTACAGCCAGGAACTGGAATACATCTTGGAGCCAGGAACTGGAACATAGGTTGGAGCCCGAACTGGAACATAGGTTGGAGCCAGGAACTGTAATACGGCTTGGAGACAGGAACTGGAACACGGCTTGGAACCAGGAACGGGAACTCGGCTTGGAGCCTGGAACTGGAACACGGCTTGGAGCCTGGAAATGGAACACGGCTTGGAGCCTGGAACAGGAACACGGCTTAGAGCCAGGAACTGGAACATAGGTTGGAGCCTGGAACAGGAATATGGCTTGGAGCCAGGAACTGGAACATAGGTTGGAGCCTGGAAATGGAGCATAGGTTGGAGCCTGGAACAGGAACACGGTTTGGAGCCAGGAACAGGAACACGGCTTAGAGCCAGGAACTGGAATAAAGTGTGGAGCCAGAAACTGGAACATAGGTTGGAGCCTGTAAAGGGAAACGGCTTGGAACCAGGAGCTGGAACACGGCTTGGAACCAGGAACGGTAACACAGTTTGGAGCCAGGAACAGGAACCCGGCGTGGAGCCAGGAACTGGAACACGGCTTGGAGCCTGCTGCTGGAACACGGCTTGGAGCCTGGAACTAGAACACGGCTTGGAGCCTGGAGCTGGAATATGGCTTAGAGCCAGGAACTGGAACATAGGTTGGAGCCTGGAACAGGAACACGGTTTGGAACCAGGAACAGGAACACGGTTTGGAGCCAGGAACAGGAACACGGTTTGGAGCCAGGAACAGGAACACGGCTTAGAGCCAGGAACTGGAATACAGTGTGGAGCCAGGATCTGGAACATAGGTTGGAGCCTGTAAAGGGAAATGGCTTGGAACCAGGAACTGGAACACGGCTTGGAACCAGGAACGGGAACACGGCTTGGAGTCAGGAACTGGAACACAGTTTGGAGCCAGGAACTGGAACACAGCTTGGAGACTGTAACTGGTACACGGCTTGGAGACTGGAACTGGAACACGGCTTGGAGCCTGGAACAGGAACACGGCTTAGAGCCAGGAATTGGAATACAGCTTGGAACCAGGAACTGGAATATGGCTTGGAACCAGGAACGGTAACACGGTTTGGAGCCAGGAACAGCACCACGGCTTGGAGCCAGGAACTGGAACACGGCTTGGAGCCTGGAGCTGGAACACGGCTTGGAGCCTGGAACTGGAACACGGCTTGTAGCCTGGAGCTGGAATATGGCTTAGAGCCACGAACTGGAACATAGGTTGGAGCCTGGAACAGGAATATGGCTTGGAGCCAGGAACTGGAACATAGGTTGGAGCCTGGAAATGGAGCATAGGTTGGAGCCTGGAACAGGAACACGGTTTGGAGCCAGGAACAGGAACACGGCTTAGAGCCAGGAACTGGAATAAAGTGTGGAGCCAGAAACTGGAACATAGGTTGGAGCCTGTAAAGGGAAACGGCTTGGAACCAGGAGCTGGAACACGGCTTGGAACCAGGAACGGTAACACAGTTTGGAGCCAGGAACAGGAACCCGGCGTGGAGCCAGGAATTGGAATACAGCTTGGAACCAGGAACTGGAATATGGCTTGGAACCAGGAACGGTAACACGGTTTGGAGCCAGGAACAGCACCACGGCTTGGAGCCAGGAACTGGAACACGGCTTGGAGCCTGGAGCTGGAACACGGCTTGGAGCCTGGAACTGGAACACGGCTTGTAGCCTGGAGCTGGAATATGGCTTAGAGCCAGGAACTGGAACATAGGTTGGAGCCTGGAACAGGAATATGGCTTGGAGCCAGGAACTGGAACATAGGTTGGAGCCTGGAAATGGAGCATAGGTTGGAGCCTGGAACAGGAACACGGTTTGGAGCCAGGAACAGGAACACGGCTTAGAGCCAGGAACAGGAACATAGGTTGGAGCCTGGAACAGGAATACGGCTTGGAGCCAGGAACTGGAACATAGGTTGGAGCCTGGAACAGGAATACGGCTTGGAGCCAGGAACTGGAACATAGGTTGGAGCCTGGAAATGGAACACGGTTTGGAACCACGAACTGGAACATAGGTTGGAGCCTGGAAATGGAACACGGTTTGGAACCAGGAACTGGAACACGGTTTGGAGCCAGGAACAGGAACACGGTTTGGAGCCAGGAACAGGAACACGGCTTAGAGCCAGGAACTGGAATACAGTGTGGAGCCAGGAACTGGAACATAGGTTGGAGCCTGTAAAGGGAAATGGCTTGGAACCAGGAACTGGAACACGGCTTGGAACCAGGAACGGGAACACGGCTTGGAGTCAGGAACTGGAACACAGTTTGGAGCCAGGAACTGGAACACCGCTTGGAGACTGTAACTGGAACACGGCTTAGAGCCTGAAACTGTAAAACGGCTTGGAACCGGGAACTGTAAAACAGCTTTTAGCCAGGAACAGGAACACGGCTTAGAGCCAGGAACTGTAATACGGCTTGGAGACAGGAACTGGAACACGGCTTGGAACCAGGAACGGGAACTTGGCTTGGAGCCTGGAACTGGAACACGGCTTGGAGTCAGGAACTGGAACACAGCTTGGAGACTGTAACTGGAACACGGCTTGGAGACTGGAACAGGAACACGGCTTGGAGCCTGGAAATGGAACACGGCTAGGAACCAGAAACTGGAACACGGCTTGGAGCCAGGAAATGGAATATGGCTTGGAACCAGGAACGGTAACACGGTTTGGAGCCAGGAACAGGAACACGGCTTGGAGCCAGGAACTGGAACACGGCTTGTAGCCTGGAGCTGGAACACGGCTTGGAGCCTGGAACAGAACACGGCTTGGAGCCTGGAGCTGGAATATGGCTTAGAGCCAGGAACTGGAACACGGTTTGGAGCCTGGAACTGGAACACGGCTTGGAGCCTGGAGCTTGAATATGGCTTAGAGCCAGGAACTGGAACATAGGTTGGAGCCTGGAACAGGAATACGGCTTGGAGACAGGAATTGGAACATAGGTTGGACCCTGGAAATGGAACACGGTTTGGAACCAGGAACTGGAACACGGTTTGGAGCCAGGAACTGGAACATAGGTTAGAGCCTGGAAATTGAACACGGTTTGGAACCAGGAACTGGAACACGGTTTGGAGCCAGGAACAGGAACACGGTTTGGAGCCAGGAACAGGAACACGGCTTAGAGCCAGGAACTGGAATACAGTGTGTAGCCAGGAACTGGAACATAGGTTGGAGCCTGTAAAGGGAAACGGCTTGGAACCAGGAACTGGAACACGGCTTGGAACCAGGAACGGGAACACGGCTTGGAGCCTGGAACTGGAACACGGCTTGGAGCCTGGAAATGGAACACGGCTTGGAGCCTGGAACAGGAACACGGCTTAGAGCCAGGAACAGGAATATGGCTTGGAACCAGGAATAGGAAAACGGTTTGGAGCCAGGAACTGGAATACAGCTTGGAACCAGGAACGGGAACACAGTTTGGAGCCAGGAACTGGAACTCTGCTTGGAACCAGGAACCGTAAAACGGCTTGGAGCTTGGAACTGGAACACAAGTTGGAGACTGGAACAGGAACACTGCTTGGAGCCAGGAACTGGAATATGGCTTGGTGAGTGGAACTGGAACATAGGTTGGTGCCTGGAACTGTTAAACGGTTTGGAACCAGGAATGGGAATACGGCTTGTAACCTGGAACCAGGAATGGGAATAAAGCTTAGAGCCAGGAACAGGAACACGGCTTAGAGCCTGGAACTGTAAAACGGCTTGGAAGCGGGAACTGTAAAACAGCTTTTAGCCAGGAACAGGAACACGGATTACAGCCAGGAACTGGAATACATCTTGGAGCCAGGAACTGGAACATAGGTTGGAGCCCGAACTGGAACATAGGTTGGAGCCAGGAACTGTAATACGGCTTGGAGACAGGAACTGGAACACGGCTTGGAACCAGGAACGGGAACTCGGCTTGGAGCCTGGAACTGGAACACGGCTTGGAGCCTGGAAATGGAACACGGCTTGGAGCCTGGAACAGGAACACGGCTTAGAGCCAGGAACTGGAACATAGGTTGGAGCCTGGAACAGGAATATGGCTTGGAGCCAGGAACTGGAACATAGGTTGGAGCCTGGAAATGGAGCATAGGTTGGAGCCTGGAACAGGAACACGGTTTGGAGCCAGGAACAGGAACACGGCTTAGAGCCAGGAACTGGAATAAAGTGTGGAGCCAGAAACTGGAACATAGGTTGGAGCCTGTAAAGGGAAACGGCTTGGAACCAGGAGCTGGAACACGGCTTGGAACCAGGAACGGTAACACAGTTTGGAGCCAGGAACAGGAACCCGGCGTGGAGCCAGGAACTGGAACACGGCTTGGAGCCTGCTGCTGGAACACGGCTTGGAGCCTGGAACTAGAACACGGCTTGGAGCCTGGAGCTGGAATATGGCTTAGAGCCAGGAACTGGAACATAGGTTGGAGCCTGGAACAGGAACACGGTTTGGAACCAGGAACAGGAACACGGTTTGGAGCCAGGAACAGGAACACGGTTTGGAGCCAGGAACAGGAACACGGCTTAGAGCCAGGAACTGGAATACAGTGTGGAGCCAGGATCTGGAACATAGGTTGGAGCCTGTAAAGGGAAATGGCTTGGAACCAGGAACTGGAACACGGCTTGGAACCAGGAACGGGAACACGGCTTGGAGTCAGGAACTGGAACACAGTTTGGAGCCAGGAACTGGAACACAGCTTGGAGACTGTAACTGGTACACGGCTTGGAGACTGGAACTGGAACACGGCTTGGAGCCTGGAACAGGAACACGGCTTAGAGCCAGGAATTGGAATACAGCTTGGAACCAGGAACTGGAATATGGCTTGGAACCAGGAACGGTAACACGGTTTGGAGCCAGGAACAGCACCACGGCTTGGAGCCAGGAACTGGAACACGGCTTGGAGCCTGGAGCTGGAACACGGCTTGGAGCCTGGAACTGGAACACGGCTTGTAGCCTGGAGCTGGAATATGGCTTAGAGCCACGAACTGGAACATAGGTTGGAGCCTGGAACAGGAATATGGCTTGGAGCCAGGAACTGGAACATAGGTTGGAGCCTGGAAATGGAGCATAGGTTGGAGCCTGGAACAGGAACACGGTTTGGAGCCAGGAACAGGAACACGGCTTAGAGCCAGGAACTGGAATAAAGTGTGGAGCCAGAAACTGGAACATAGGTTGGAGCCTGTAAAGGGAAACGGCTTGGAACCAGGAGCTGGAACACGGCTTGGAACCAGGAACGGTAACACAGTTTGGAGCCAGGAACAGGAACCCGGCGTGGAGCCAGGAATTGGAATACAGCTTGGAACCAGGAACTGGAATATGGCTTGGAACCAGGAACGGTAACACGGTTTGGAGCCAGGAACAGCACCACGGCTTGGAGCCAGGAACTGGAACACGGCTTGGAGCCTGGAGCTGGAACACGGCTTGGAGCCTGGAACTGGAACACGGCTTGTAGCCTGGAGCTGGAATATGGCTTAGAGCCAGGAACTGGAACATAGGTTGGAGCCTGGAACAGGAATATGGCTTGGAGCCAGGAACTGGAACATAGGTTGGAGCCTGGAAATGGAGCATAGGTTGGAGCCTGGAACAGGAACACGGTTTGGAGCCAGGAACAGGAACACGGCTTAGAGCCAGGAACAGGAACATAGGTTGGAGCCTGGAACAGGAATACGGCTTGGAGCCAGGAACTGGAACATAGGTTGGAGCCTGGAACAGGAATACGGCTTGGAGCCAGGAACTGGAACATAGGTTGGAGCCTGGAAATGGAACACGGTTTGGAACCACGAACTGGAACATAGGTTGGAGCCTGGAAATGGAACACGGTTTGGAACCAGGAACTGGAACACGGTTTGGAGCCAGGAACAGGAACACGGTTTGGAGCCAGGAACAGGAACACGGCTTAGAGCCAGGAACTGGAATACAGTGTGGAGCCAGGAACTGGAACATAGGTTGGAGCCTGTAAAGGGAAATGGCTTGGAACCAGGAACTGGAACACGGCTTGGAACCAGGAACGGGAACACGGCTTGGAGTCAGGAACTGGAACACAGTTTGGAGCCAGGAACTGGAACACCGCTTGGAGACTGTAACTGGAACACGGCTTAGAGCCTGAAACTGTAAAACGGCTTGGAACCGGGAACTGTAAAACAGCTTTTAGCCAGGAACAGGAACACGGCTTAGAGCCAGGAACTGTAATACGGCTTGGAGACAGGAACTGGAACACGGCTTGGAACCAGGAACGGGAACTTGGCTTGGAGCCTGGAACTGGAACACGGCTTGGAGTCAGGAACTGGAACACAGCTTGGAGACTGTAACTGGAACACGGCTTGGAGACTGGAACAGGAACACGGCTTGGAGCCTGGAAATGGAACACGGCTAGGAACCAGAAACTGGAACACGGCTTGGAGCCAGGAAATGGAATATGGCTTGGAACCAGGAACGGTAACACGGTTTGGAGCCAGGAACAGGAACACGGCTTGGAGCCAGGAACTGGAACACGGCTTGTAGCCTGGAGCTGGAACACGGCTTGGAGCCTGGAACAGAACACGGCTTGGAGCCTGGAGCTGGAATATGGCTTAGAGCCAGGAACTGGAACACGGTTTGGAGCCTGGAACTGGAACACGGCTTGGAGCCTGGAGCTTGAATATGGCTTAGAGCCAGGAACTGGAACATAGGTTGGAGCCTGGAACAGGAATACGGCTTGGAGACAGGAATTGGAACATAGGTTGGACCCTGGAAATGGAACACGGTTTGGAACCAGGAACTGGAACACGGTTTGGAGCCAGGAACTGGAACATAGGTTAGAGCCTGGAAATTGAACACGGTTTGGAACCAGGAACTGGAACACGGTTTGGAGCCAGGAACAGGAACACGGTTTGGAGCCAGGAACAGGAACACGGCTTAGAGCCAGGAACTGGAATACAGTGTGTAGCCAGGAACTGGAACATAGGTTGGAGCCTGTAAAGGGAAACGGCTTGGAACCAGGAACTGGAACACGGCTTGGAACCAGGAACGGGAACACGGCTTGGAGCCTGGAACTGGAACACGGCTTGGAGCCTGGAAATGGAACACGGCTTGGAGCCTGGAACAGGAACACGGCTTAGAGCCAGGAACAGGAATATGGCTTGGAACCAGGAATAGGAAAACGGTTTGGAGCCAGGAACTGGAATACAGCTTGGAACCAGGAACGGGAACACAGTTTGGAGCCAGGAACTGGAACTCTGCTTGGAACCAGGAACCGTAAAACGGCTTGGAGCTTGGAACTGGAACACAAGTTGGAGACTGGAACAGGAACACTGCTTGGAGCCAGGAACTGGAATATGGCTTGGTGAGTGGAACTGGAACATAGGTTGGTGCCTGGAACTGTTAAACGGTTTGGAACCAGGAATGGGAATACGGCTTGTAACCTGGAACCAGGAATGGGAATACAGCTTAGAGCCAGGAACAGGAACACGGCTTAGAGCCTGGAACTGTAAAACGGCTTGGAAGCGGGAACTGTAAAACAGCTTTTAGCCAGGAACAGGAACACGGATTACAGCCAGGAACTGGAATACATCTTGGAGCCAGGAACTGGAACATAGGTTGGAGCCCGAACTGGAACATAGGTTGGAGCCAGGAACTGTAATACGGCTTGGAGACAGGAACTGGAACACGGCTTGGAACCAGGAACGGGAACTCGGCTTGGAGCCTGGAACTGGAACACGGCTTGGAGCCTGGAAATGGAACACGGCTTGGAGCCTGGAACAGGAACACGGCTTAGAGCCAGGAACTGGAACATAGGTTGGAGCCTGGAACAGGAATATGGCTTGGAGCCAGGAACTGGAACATAGGTTGGAGCCTGGAAATGGAGCATAGGTTGGAGCCTGGAACAGGAACACGGTTTGGAGCCAGGAACAGGAACACGGCTTAGAGCCAGGAATTGGAATACAGCTTGGAACCAGGAACTGGAATATGGCTTGGAACCAGGAACGGTAACACGGTTTGGAGCCAGGAACAGCACCACGGCTTGGAGCCAGGAACTGGAACACGGCTTGGAGCCTGGAGCTGGAACACGGCTTGGAGCCTGGAACTGGAACACGGCTTGTAGCCTGGAGCTGGAATATGGCTTAGAGCCAGGAACTGGAACATAGGTTGGAGCCTGGAACAGGAATATGGCTTGGAGCCAGGAACTGGAACATAGGTTGGAGCCTGGAAATGGAGCATAGGTTGGAGCCTGGAACAGGAACACGGTTTGGAGCCAGGAATAGGAACACGGCTTAGAGCCAGGAACTGGAATAAAGTGTGGAGCCAGAAACTGGAACATAGGTTGGAGCCTGTAAAGAGAAACGGCTTGGAACCAGGAGCTGGAACACGGCTTGGAACCAGGAACGGTAACACAGTTTGGAGCCAGGAACAGGAACCCGGCGTGGAGCCAGGAACTGGAACACGGCTTGGAGCCTGCTGCTGGAACACGGCTTGGAGCCTGGAACTGGAACACGGCTTGGAGCCTGGAGCTGGAATATGGCTTAGAGCCAGGAACTGGAACATAGGTTGGAGCCAGGAACAGGAACACGGCTTAGAGCCTGGAATTGGAATACAGTGTGGAGCCAGGAACTGGAACATAGGTTGGTGCCTGTAAAGGGAAATGACTTGGAACCAGGAACTGGAACACGGCTTGGAACCAGGAACGGGAACACGGATTGGAGCCTGGAACTGGAATACGGCTTGGAGCTTGGAACTGGAACACATGTTGGAGCCTGGAACAGGAACACGGCTTGTAGCCAGGAACTGGAACACGGCTTGTAGCCAGGAACTGGAACACGGCTTGGAGTCTGGAACTGGAACACAAGTTGGAGCCTGGAACAGGAATACGGCTTGGAGACTGGAACTGGAACACCAGTTGGAGCCTGGAACAGCAACACAGGTTGGAGCCTGGAAAAGGAACACGGCTTGGAGTCAGGAACTGGAACACAGTTTGGAGCCAGGAACTGGAACACGGCTTGGAACCAGAAACTGGAACACGGCTTGGAGCCAGGAATTGGAATACAGCTTGGAACCAGGAACTGGAATATGGCTTGGAACCAGGAACGGTAACACGGTTTGGAGCCAGGAACAGCACCACGGCTTGGAGCCAGGAACTGGAACACGGCTTGGAGCCTGGAGCTGGAACACGGCTTGGAGCCTGGAACTGGAACACGGCTTGTAGCCTGGAGCTGGAATATGGCTTAGAGCCAGGAACTGGAACATAGGTTGGAGCCTGGAACAGGAATATGGCTTGGAGCCAGGAACTGGAACATAGTTTGGAGCCTGGAAATGGAGCATAGGTTGGAGCCTGGAACAGGAACACGGTTTGGAGCCAGGAACAGGAACACGGCTTAGAGCCAGGAACTGGAACATAGGTTGGAGCCTGGAACAGGAATACGGCTTGGAGCCAGGAACTGGAACATAGGTTGGAGCCTGGAAATGGAAAACGGTTTGGAACCAGGAACTGGAACATAGGTTGGAGCCTGGAAATGGAACACGGTTTGGAACCAGGAACTGGAACACGGTTTGGAGCCAGGAACAGGAACACGGTTTGGAGCCAGGAACAGGAACACGGCTTAGAGCCAGGAACTGGAATACAGTGTGGAGCCAGGAACTGGAACATAGGTTGGAGCCTGTAAAGGGAAATGGCTTGGAACCAGGAACTGGAACACGGCTTGGAACCAGGAACGGGAACACGGCTTGGAGTCAGGAACTGGAACACAGTTTGGAGCCAGGAACTGGAACACAGCTTGGAGACTGTAACTGGAACACGGCTTAGAGCCTGAAACTGTAAAACGGCTTGGAACCGGGAACTGTAAAACAGCTTTTAGCCAGGAACAGGAACACGGCTTAGAGCCAGGAACTGTAATACGGCTTGGAGACAGGAACTGGAACACGGCTTGGAACCAGGAACGGGAACTTGGCTTGGAGCCTGGAACTGGAACACGGCTTGGAGTCAGGAACTGGAACACAGCTTGGAGACTGTAACTGGAACACGGCTTGGAGACTGGAACAGGAACACGGCTTGGAGCCTGGAAATGGAACACGGCCAGGAACCAGAAACTGGAACACGGCTTGGAGCCAGGAAATGGAATATGGCTTGGAACCAGGAACGGTAACACGGTTTGGAGCCAGGAACAGGAACACGGCTTGGAGCCAGGAACTGGAACACGGCTTGTAGCCTGGAGCTGGAACACGGCTTGGAGCCTGGAACAGAACACGGCTTGGAGCCTGGAGATGGAATATGGCTTAGAGCCAGGAACTGGAACACGGCTTGGAGCCTGGAACTGGAACACGGCTTGGAGCCTGGAGCTGGAATATGGCTTAGAGCCAGGAACTGGAACATAGGTTGGAGCCTGGAACAGGAATACGGCTTGGAGACAGGAATTGGAACATAGGTTGGACCCTGGAAATGGAACATGGTTTGGAACCAGGAACTGGAACACGGTTTGGAGCCAGGAACTGGAACATAGGTTAGAGCCTGGAAATTGAACACGGTTTGGAACCAGGAACTGGAACACGGTTTGGAGCCAGGAACAGGAACACGGTTTGGAGCCAGGAACAGGAACACGGCTTAGAGCCAGGAACTGGAATACAGTGTGTAGCCAGGAACTGGAACATAGGTTGGAGCCTGTAAAGGGAAACGGCTTGGAACCAGGAACTGGAACACGGCTTGGAACCAGGAACGGGAACACGGCTTGGAGCCTGGAACTGGAACACGGCTTGGAGCCTGGAAATGGAACACGGCTTGGAGCCTGGAACAGGAACACGGCTTAGAGCCAGGAACAGGAATATGGCTTGGAACCAGGAATAGGAAAACGGTTTGGAGCCAGGAACTGGAATACAGCTTGGAACCAGGAACGGGAACACAGTTTGGAGCCAGGAACTGGAACTCTGCTTGGAACCAGGAACCGTAAAACGGCTTGGAGCTTGGAACTGGAACACAAGTTGGAGACTGGAACAGGAACACTGCTTGGAGCCAGGAACTGGAATACGGCTTGGTGAGTGGAACTGGAACATAGGTTGGTGCCTGGAACTGTTAAACGGTTTGGAACCAGGAATGGGAATACGGCTTGTAACCTGGAACCAGGAATGGGAATACAGCTTAGAGCCAGGAACAGGAACACGGCTTAGAGCCTGGAACTGTAAAACGGCTTGGAAGCGGGAACTGTAAAACAGCTTTTAGCCAGGAACAGGAACACGGATTACAGCCAGGAACTGGAATACATCTTGGAGCCAGGAACTGGAACATAGGTTGGAGCCCGAACTGGAACATAGGTTGGAGCCAGGAACTGTAATACGGCTTGGAGACAGGAACTGGAACACGGCTTGGAACCAGGAACGGGAACTCGGCTTGGAGCCTGGAACTGGAACACGGCTTGGAGCCTGGAAATGGAACACGGCTTGGAGCCTGGAACAGGAACACGGCTTAGAGCCAGGAATTGGAATACAGCTTGGAACCAGGAACTGGAATATGGCTTGGAACCAGGAACGGTAACACGGTTTGGAGCCAGGAACAGCACCACGGCTTGGAGCCAGGAACTGGAACACGGCTTGGAGCCTGGAGCTGGAACACGGCTTGGAGCCTGGAACTGGAACACGGCTTGTAGCCTGGAGCTGGAATATGGCTTAGAGCCAGGAACTGGAACATAGGTTGGAGCCTGGAACAGGAATATGGCTTGGAGCCAGGAACTGGAACATAGGTTGGAGCCTGGAAATGGAGCATAGGTTGGAGCCTGGAACAGGAACACGGTTTGGAGCCAGGAACAGGAACACGGCTTAGAGCCAGGAACTGGAATAAAGTGTGGAGCCAGAAACTGGAACATAGGTTGGAGCCTGTAAAGGGAAACGGCTTGGAACCAGGAGCTGGAACACGGCTTGGAACCAGGAACGGTAACACAGTTTGGAGCCAGGAACAGGAACCCGGCGTGGAGCCAGGAACTGGAACACGGCTTGGAGCCTGCTGCTGGAACACGGCTTGGAGCCTGGAACTGGAACACGGCTTGGAGCCTGGAGCTGGAATATGGCTTAGAGCCAGGAACTGGAACATAGGTTGGAGCCTGGAACAGGAATACGGCTTGGAGCCTGGAAGGGGAACATAGGTTGGAGCCTGGAAATGGAACACGGTTTGGAACCAGGAACGGTAACACAGTTTGGAGCCAGGAACAGGAACCCGGCGTGGAGCCAGGAACTGGAACACGGCTTGGAGCCTGCTGCTGGAACACGGCTTGGAGCCTGGAACTGGAACACGGCTTGGAGCCTGGAGCTGGAATATGGCTTAGAGCCAGGAACTGGAACATAGGTTGGAGCCTGGAACAGGAATACGGCTTGGAGCCTGGAATTGGAATACAGTGTGGAGCCTGGAAATGGAACATAGGTTGGTGCCTGTAAAGGGAAATGACTTGGAACCAGGAACAGGAACACGGCTTGGAACCAGGAACGGGAACACGGATTGGAGCCTGGAACTGGAATACGGCTTGGAGCTTGGAACTGGAACACATGTTGGAGCCTGGAACAGGAACACGGCTTGTAGCCAGGAACTGGAACACGGCTTGTAGCCAGGAACTGGAACACGGCTTGGAGTCTGGAACTGGAACACAAGTTGGAGCCTGGAACAGGAATACGGCTTGGAGACTGGAACTGGAACACCAGTTGGAGCCTGGAACAGCAACACAGGTTGGAGCCTGGAAAAGGAACACGGCTTGGAGTCAGGAACTGGAACACAGTTTGGAGCCAGGAACTGGAACACAGCTTGGAGACTGTAACTGGAACACGGCTTGGAGCCTGGAAATGGAACACGGCTTGGAGCCTGGAACAGGAACACGGCTTAGAGCCAGGAACAGGAATATGGCTTGGAACCAGGAATAGGAAAACGGTTTGGAGCCAGGAACAGGAACACGGCTTGGAGCCAGGAACTGGAACACGGCTTGTAGCCTGGAGCTGGAATATGGCTTAGAGCCAGGAACTGGAACACGGTTTGGAGCCTGGAACTGGAACACGGCTTGGAGCCTGGAGCTTGAATATGGCTTAGAGCCAGGAACTGGAACATAGGTTGGAGCCTGGAACAGGAATACGGCTTGGAGACAGGAATTGGAACATAGGTTGGACCCTGGAAATGGAACTCGGTTTGGAACCAGGAACTGGAACACGGTTTGGAGCCAGGAACTGGAACATAGGTTAGAGCCTGGAAATTGAACACGGTTTGGAACCAGGAACTGGAACACGGTTTGGAGCCAGGAACAGGAACACGGTTTGGAGCCAGGAACAGGAACACGGCTTAGAGCCAGGAACTGGAATACAGTGTGTAGCCAGGAACTGGAACATAGGTTGGAGCCTGTAAAGGGAAACGGCTTGGAACCAGGAACTGGAACACGGCTTGGAACCAGGAACGGGAACACGGCTTGGAGCCTGGAACTGGAACACGGCTTGGAGACTGGAACTGGAACACCAGTTGGAGCCTGGAACAGCAACACAGGTTGGAGCCTGGAAAAGGAACACGGCTTGGAGTCAGGAACTGGAACACTGTTTGGAGCCAGGAAATGGAACACAGCTTGGAGACTGTAACTGGAACACGGCTTGGAGCCTGGAAATGGAACACGGCTTGGAGCCTGGAACAGGAACACGGCTTAGAGCCAGGAACAGGAATATGGCTTGGAACCAGGAATAGGAAAACGGTTTGGAGCCAGGAACTGGAATACAGCTTGGAACCAGGAACGGGAACACAGTTTGGAGCCAGGAACTGGAACTCTGCTTGGAACCAGGAACCGTAAAACGGCTTGGAGCTTGGAACTGGAACACAAGTTGGAGACTGGAACAGGAACACTGCTTGGAGCCAGGAACTGGAATACGGCTTGGTGAGTTGAACTGGAACATAGGTTGGTGCCTGGAACTGTTAAACGGTTTGGAACCAGGAATGGGAATACGGCTTGTAACCTGGAACCAGGAATGGGAATACAGCTTAGAGCCAGGAACAGGAACACGGCTTAGAGCCTGGAACTGTAAAACGGCTTGGAAGCGGGAACTGTAAAACAGCTTTTAGCCAGGAACAGGAACACGGATTACAGCCAGGAACTGGAATACATCTTGGAGCCAGGAACTGGAACATAGGTTGGAGCCCGAACTGGAACATAGGTTGGAGCCAGGAACTGTAATACGGCTTGGAGACAGGAACTGGAACACGGCTTGGAACCAGGAACGGGAACTCGGCTTGGAGCCTGGAACTGGAACACAGCTTGGAGCCTGGAAATGGAACACGGCTTGGAGCCTGGAACAGGAACACGGCTTAGAGCCAGGAACAGGAATATGGCTTGGAACCAGGAATAGGAAAACGGTTTGGACACAGGAATAGGAATATGGCTTGGAACCAGGAACAGTAAAACGGCTTGGAGCTTGGAACTGGAACACAAGTTGGAGCCTGGAACAGGAACACTGCTTGGAGCCAGGAACTGGAATACGGCTTGGAGACTGGAACTGGAACACAAGTTGGTGCCTGGAACAGGAACACAGGTTGGAGCCAGGAACTGGAACACGGTTTGGAGCCAGGAACTGGAATACGGTTGGGAGCCAGGAACTGGAATACGGCTTGGAGCTTGGAACCGGAACACATCTTGGAGCCTGGAACAGGAACACAGCTTGTAGCCAGGAACTGGAACACAATTTGGAGCCTGGAACAGCAACACAGGTTGGAGCCTGGAAAAGGAACACGGCTTGGAGTCAGGAACTGGAACACAGTTTGGAGCCAGGAACTGGAACACAGCTTGGAACCAGGAACAGGAACACTGCGTGGAGACCGTAACTGGAACACGGCTTGGAGACTGGAACAGGAACACGGCTTGTAGCCTGGAACTGGAACACGGCTTGGAACCAGAAACTGGAACACGGCTTGGAGCCCGGAACTGGAATACAGCTTGGAACCAGGAACTGGAATATGGCTTGGAACCAGGAACGGTAACACGGTTTGGAGCCAGGAACAGGAACACTGCTTGGAGCCAGGAACTGGAATACGGCTTGGAGACTGGAACTGGAACACAAGTTGGAGCCTGGAACAGGAACACAAGTTGGAGCCTGGAACAGGAACACAGGTTGGAGCCAGGAACTGTAAAACGGCTTGCAGCCAGGAACTGGAATACAGCTTAGAACCAGGAACTGGAATACGGCTTGTAGCCTGGAGCTGGAACATAGGTTTAAGCCTGGAAATGGAACATAGGTTGGAGCCTGGAACAGGAACACGGGCTAGAGCCAGGAACTGGAATACAGTGTGGAGCCAGGAACTAGAACATAGGTTGGAGCCTGTAAAGGGAAACAGCTTGGAACCAGGAGCTGGAACACGGCTTGGAACCAGGAACGGTAACACGGTTTGGAGCCAGGAACAGGAACACGGCTTGGAGCCAGGAACTGGAACACGGCTTGGAGCCTGGAACTGGAACACGGCTTGGAGCCTGGAACAGGAATACGGCTTGGAGCCAGGAACTGGAACACGGCTTGGAGCCTGGTGCTGGAACACGGCTTGGAGCCTGGAACTGGAACACGGCTTGGAGCCTGGAACAGGAATACGGCTTGGAGCCAGAAACTGGAACAAAGGTTGGAGCCTGGAAATGGAACACGGTTTGGAACCAGGAACTGGAACACGGTTTGGAGCCAGGAACTGGAACATAGGTTGGAGCCTGGAAATGGAACACGGTTTGGAACCAGGAACTGGAACACGGTTTGGAGCCAGGAACAGGAACACGGTTTGGAGCCAGGAACAGGAACACGGCTTAGAGCCAGGAACTGGAATACAGTGTGGAGCCAGGAACTGGAAAATAGGTTGGAGCCTGGAACAGGAATACGGCTTGGAGCCAGGAACTGGAACATAGGTTGGAGCCTGGAAATGGAACACGGTTTGGAACCAGGAACTGGAACACGGTTTGGAGCCAGGAACTGGAAAATAAGTTGGAGCCTGGAAATGGAACACGGTTTGGAACCAGGAACTGGAACACGGTTTGGAGCCAGGAACAGGAACATGGTTTGGAGCCAGGAACAGGAACACGGCTTAGAGCCAGGAACTGGAATACAGTGTGGAGCCAGGAACTGGAAAATAGGTTGGAGCCTGGAACAGGAATACGGCTTGGAGCCAGGAACTGGAACATAGGTTGGAGCCTGGAAATGGAACACGGTTTGGAACCAGGAACTGGAACACGGTTTGGAGCCAGGAACTGGAAAATAGGTTGGAGCCTGGAAATGGAACACGGTTTGGAACCAGGAACTGGAACACGGTTTGGAGCCAGGAACAGGAACACGGTTTGGAGCCAGGAACAGGAACACGGTTTGGAGCCAGGAACAGGAACACGGCTTAGAGCCAGGAACTGGAATACAGTGTGGAGCCAGGAACTGGAACATAGGTTGGAGCCTGTAAAAGGAAACGGCTTGGAACCAGGAACTGGAACACGGCTTGGAACCAGGAACGGGAACACGGCTTGGAGCCTGGAACTGGAACACGGCTTGGAGCCTGGAAATGGAACATGGCTTGGAGCCTGGAACAGGAACACGGCTTAGAGCCAGGAACAGGAATATGGCTTGGAACCAGGAATAGGAAAACGGTTTGGAGCCAGGAACTGGAATACAGCTTGGAACAAGGAAACGGGAACACAGTTTGGAGCCAGGAACTGGAACACTGCTTTGAGCCTGGAGCTGGAATATGGCTTAGAGCCAGGAACTGGAACATAGGTTGGAGCCTGGAAATGGAACACGGCTTAGAGACAAGAACTGGAATACAGTGTGGAGCCAGGAACTGGAACATAGGTTGGAGCCTGTAAAGGGAAACGGCTTGGAAACAGGAACTGGAACTCTGCTTGGAACCAGGAACCGTAAAACGGCTTGGAGCTTGGAACTGGAACACAAGTTGGAGACTGGAACAGGAACACTGCTTGGAGCCAGGAACTGGAATACGGCTTGGTGAGTGGAACTGGAACATAGGTTGGTGCCTGGAACTGTTAAACGGTTTGGAACCAGGAATGGGAATACGGCTTGTAACCTGGAACCAGGAATGGGAATACAGCTTAGAGCCAGGAACAGGAACACGGCTTAGAGCCTGGAACTGTAAAACGGCTTGGAAGCGGGAACTGTAAAACAGCTTTTAGCCAGGAACAGGAACACGGATTAGAGCCAGGCACTGGAATACATCTTGGAGCCAGGAACTGGAACATAGGTTGGAGCCCGAACTGGAACATAGGTTGGAGCCAGGAACTGTAATACGGCTTGGAGACAGGAACTGGAACACGGCTTGGAACCAGGAACGGGAACTCGGCTTGGAGCCTGGAACTGGAACACGGCTTGGAGCCTGGAAATGGAACACGGCTTGGAGCCTGGAACAGGAACACGGCTTAGAGCCAGGAATTGGAATACAGCTTGGAACCAGGAACTGGAATATGGCTTGGAACCAGGAACGGTAACACGGTTTGGAGCCAGGAACAGCACCACGGCTTGGAGCCAGGAACTGGAACACGGCTTGGAGCCTGGAGCTGGAACACGGCTTGGAGCCTGGAACTGGAACACGGCTTGTAGCCTGGAGCTGGAATATGGCTTAGAGCCACGAACTGGAACATAGGTTGGAGCCTGGAACAGGAATATGGCTTGGAGCCAGGAACTGGAACATAGGTTGGAGCCTGGAAATGGAGCATAGGTTGGAGCCTGGAACAGGAACACGGTTTGGAGCCAGGAACAGGAACACGGCTTAGAGCCAGGAACTGGAATAAAGTGTGGAGCCAGAAACTGGAACATAGGTTGGAGCCTGTAAAGGGAAACGGCTTGGAACCAGGAGCTGGAACACGGCTTGGAACCAGGAACGGTAACACAGTTTGGAGCCAGGAACAGGAACCCGGCGTGGAGCCAGGAACTGGAACACGGCTTGGAGCCTGCTGCTGGAACACGGCTTGGAGCCTGGAACTGGAACACGGCTTGGAGCCTGGAGCTGGAATATGGCTTAGAGCCAGGAACTGGAACATAGGTTGGAGCCTGGAACAGGAATACGGCTTGGAGCCTGGAAGGGGAACATAGGTTGGAGCCTGGAAATGGAACACGGTTTGGAACCAGGAACGGTAACACAGTTTGGAGCCAGGAACAGGAACCCGGCGTGGAGCCAGGAACTGGAACACGGCTTGGAGCCAGGAACAGGAACACGGTTTGGAGCCAGGAACAGGAACACGGCTTAGAGCCAGGAACTGGAATACAGTGTGGAGCCAGGAACTGGAAAATAGGTTGGAGCCTGGAACAGGAATACGGCTTGGAGCCAGGAACTGGAACATAGGTTGGAGCCTGGAAATGGAACACGGTTTGGAACCAGGAACTGGAACACGGTTTGGAGCCAGGAACTGGAAAATAGGTTGGAGCCTGGAAATGGAACATGGTTTGGAACCAGGAACTGGAACACGGTTTGGAGCCAGGAACAGGAACACGGTTTGGAGCCAGGAACAGGAACACGGCTTAGAGCCAGGAACTGGAATACAGTGTGGAGCCAGGAACTAGAACATAGGTTGGAGCCTGTAAAGGGAAACAGCTTGGAACCAGGAGCTGGAACACGGCTTGGAACCAGGAACGGTAACACGGTTTGGAGCCAGGAACAGGAACACGGCTTGGAGCCAGGAACTGGAACACGGCTTGGAGCCTGGTGCTGGAACACGGCTTGGAGCCTGGAACTGGAACACGGCTTGGAGCCTGGAACAGGAATACGGCTTGGAGCCAGGAACTGGAACAAAGGTTGGAGCCTGGAAATGGAACACGGTTTGGAACCAGGAACTGGAACACGGTTTGGAGCCAGGAACTGGAACATAGGTTGAAGCCTGGAAATGGAACACGGTTTGGAACCAGGAACTGGAACACGGTTTGGAGCCAGGAACAGGAACACGGTTTGGAGCCAGGAACAGGAAGACGGCTTAGAGCCAGGAACGGGAATACAGAGTGGAGCCAGGAACTGGAAAATAGGTTGGAGCCTGGAACAGGAATACGGCTTGGAGCCAGGAACTGGAACATAGGTTGGAGCCTGGAAATGGAACACGGTTTGGAACCAGGAACTGGAACATGGTTTGGAGCCAGGAACTGGAAAATAGGTTGGAGCCTGGAAATGGAACACGGTTTGGAACCAGGAACTGGAACACGGTTTGGAGCCTGGAACAGGAACACGGTTTGGAGCCAGGAACAGGAACACGGCTTAGAGCCAGGAACTGGAATACAGTGTGGAGCCAGGAACTGGAAAATAGGTTGGAGCCTGGAACAGGAATATGGCTTGGAGCCAGGAACTGGAACATAGGTTGGAGCCTGGAAATGGAACACGGTTTGGAACCAGGAACTGGAACACGGTTTGGAGCCAGGAACTGGAAAATAGGTTGGAGCCTGGAAATGGAACACGGTTTGGAACCAGGAACTGGAACACGGTTTGGAGCCAGGAACAGGAACACGGTTTGGAGCCAGGAACAGGAACACGGCTTAGAGCCAGGAACTGGAATACAGTGTGGAGCCAGGAACTGGAACATAGGTTGGAGCCTGTAAAAGGAAACGGCTTGGAACCAGGAACTGGAACACGGCTTGGAACCAGGAACGGGAACACGGCTTGGAGCCTGGAACTGGAACACGGCTTGGAGCCTGGAAATGGAACATGGCTTGGAGCCTGGAACAGGAACACGGCTTAGAGCCAGGAACAGGAATATGGCTTGGAACCAGGAATAGGAAAACGGTTTGGAGCCAGGAACTGGAATACAGCTTGGAACAAGGAAACGGGAACACAGTTTGGAGCCAGGAACTGGAACACTGCTTTGAGCCTGGAGCTGGAATATGGCTTAGAGCCAGGAACTGGAACATAGGTTGGAGCCTGGAAATGGAACACGGCTTAGAGCCAGGAACTGGAATACAGTGTGGAGCCAGGAACTGGAACATAAGTTGGAGCCTGTAAAGGGAAACGGCTTGGAAACAGGAACTGGAACACGGCTTGGAACCAGGAACGGGAACACGGCTTGGAGCCTGGAACTGGAACACGGCTTGGAGCCTGGAACTGGAACACGGCTTGGAGCCTGGAACAGGAACACGGCTTAGAGCCAGGAACAGGAATATGGCTTGGAACCAGGAATAGGAAAACGGTTTGGAGCCAGGAACTGGAATACAGCTTGGATCCAGGAACGGGAACAGAGTTTGGAGCCAGGAACCGTAAAACGGCTTGAAACCGGGAACTGGAACACGGTTTGGAACCAGGAACTGGAACACGGTTTGGAGCCAGGAACTGGAAAATAGGTTGGAGCCTGGAAATGGAACACGGTTTGGAACCAGGAACTGGAACACGGTTTGGAGCCAGGAACAGGAACACGGTTTGGAGCCAGGAACAGGAACACGGCTTAGAGCCAGGAACTGGAATACAGTGTGGAGCCAGGAACTGGAACATAGGTTGGAGCCTGTAAAAGGAAACGGCTTGGAACCAGGAACTGGAACACGGCTTGGATCCAGGAACGGGAACAGAGTTTGGAGCCAGGAACGGGAACACTGCTTGGAACCAGGAACCGTAAAACGGCTTGAAACCGGGAACTGGAACACGGTTTGGAGTCAGGAACAGGAACACGGTTTGGAGCCAGGAACAGGAACACGGCTTAGAGCCAGGAACTGGAATACAGTGTGGAGCCAGGAACTGGAAAATAGGTTGGAGCCTGGAAATGGAACACGGTTTGGAACCAGGAACTGGAACACTGTTTGGAGCCAGGAACTGGAAAATAGGTTGGAGCCTGGAAATGGAACACGGTTTGGAACCAGGAACTGGAACACGGTTTGGAGCCAGGAACAGGAACACGGTTTGGAGCCAGGAACAGGAACACGGCTTAGAGCCAGGAACTGGAATACAGTGTGGAGCCAGGAACTGGAAAATAGGTTGGAGCCTGGAACAGGAATACGGCTTGGAGCCAGGAACTGGAACATAGGTTGGAGCCTGGAAATGGAACACGGTTTGGAACCAGGAACTGGAACACGGTTTGGAGCCAGGAACTGGAAAATAGGTTGGAGCCTGGAAATGGAACACGGTTTGGAACCAGGAACTGGAACACGGTTTGGAGCCAGGAACAGGAACACGGTTTGGAGCCAGGAACAGGAACACGGCTTACAGCCAGGAACTGGAATACAGTGTGGAGCCAGGAACTGGAACATAGGTTGGAGCCTGTAAAGGGAAACGGCTTGGAACCAGGAACTGGAACACGGCTTGGAACCAGGAACGGGAACACGGCTTGGAGCCTGGAACTGGAACACGGCTTGGAGCCTGGAAATGGAACATGGCTTGGAGCCTGGAACAGGAACACGGCTTAGAGCCAGGAACAGGAATATGGCTTGGAACCAGGAATAGGAAAACGGTTTGGAGCCAGGAACTGGAATACAGCTTGGAACAAGGAAACGGGAACACAGTTTGGAGCCAGGAACTGGAACACTGCTTGGAGCCTGGAGCTGGAATATGGCTTAGAGCCAGGAACTGGAACATAGGTTGGAGCCTGGAAATGGAACACGGCTTAGAGCCAGGAACTGGAATACAGTGTGGAGCCAGGAACTGGAACATAGGTTGGAGCCTGTAAAGAGAAACGGCTTGGAAACAGGAACTGGAACACGGCTTGGAACCAGGAACGGGAACACGGCTTGGAGCCTGGAACTGGAACACGGCTTGGAGCCTGGAACTGGAACACGGCTTGGAGCCTGGAACAGGAACACGGCTTAGAGCCAGGAACAGGAATATGGCTTGGAACCAGGAATAGGAAAACGGTTTGGAGCCAGGAACTGGAATACAGCTTGGATCCAGGAACGGGAACAGAGTTTGGAGCCAGGAACGGGAACACTGCTTGGAACCAGGAACCGTAAAACGGCTTGAAACCGGGAACTGGAACACGGTTTGGAGTCAGGAACAGGAACACGGTTTGGAGCCAGGAACAGGAACACGGCTTAGAGCCAGGAACTGGAATACAGTGTGGAGCCAGGAACTGGAAAATAGGTTGGAGCCTGGAAATGGAACACGGTTTGGAACCAGGAACTGGAACACTGTTTGGAGCCAGGAACTGGAAAATAGGTTGGAGCCTGGAAATGGAACACGGTTTGGAACCAGGAACTGGAACACGGTTTGGAGCCAGGAACAGGAACACGGTTTGGAGCCAGGAACAGGAACACGGCTTAGAGCCAGGAACTGGAATACAGTGTGGAGCCAGGAACTGGAAAATAGGTTGGAGCCTGGAACAGGAATACGGCTTGGAGCCAGGAACTGGAACATAGGTTGGAGCCTGGAAATGGAACACGGTTTGGAACCAGGAACTGGAACACGGTTTGGAGCCAGGAACTGGAAAATAGGTTGGAGCCTGGAAATGGAACACGGTTTGGAACCAGGAACTGGAACACGGTTTGGAGCCAGGAACAGGAACACGGTTTGGAGCCAGGAACAGGAACACGGCTTAGAGCCAGGAACTGGAATACAGTGTGGAGCCAGGAACTGGAACATAGGTTGGAGCCTGTAAAGGGAAACGGCTTGGAACCAGGAACTGGAACACGGCTTGGAACCAGGAACGGGAACACGGCTTGGAGCCTGGAACTGGAACACGGCTTGGAGCCTGGAAATGGAACATGGCTTGGAGCCTGGAACAGGAACACGGCTTAGAGCCAGGAACAGGAATATGGCTTGGAACCAGGAATAGGAAAACGGTTTGGAGCCAGGAACTGGAATACAGCTTGGAACAAGGAAACGGGAACACAGTTTGGAGCCAGGAACTGGAACACTGCTTGGAGCCTGGAGCTGGAATATGGCTTAGAGCCAGGAACTGGAACATAGGTTGGAGCCTGGAAATGGAACACGGCTTAGAGCCAGGAACTGGAATACAGTGTGGAGCCAGGAACTGGAACATAGGTTGGAGCCTGTAAAGGGAAACGGCTTGGAAACAGGAACTGGAACACGGCTTGGAACCAGGAACGGGAACACGGCTTGGAGCCTGGAACTGGATCACGGCTTGGAGCCTGGAACTGGAACACGGCTTGGAGCCTGGAACAGGAACACGGCTTAGAGCCAGGAACAGGAATATGGCTTGGAACCAGGAATAGGAAAACGGTTTGGAGCCAGGAACTGGAATACAGCTTGGATCCAGGAACGGGAACAGAGTTTGGAGCCAGGAACGGGAACACTGCTTGGAACCAGGAACCGTAAAACGGCTTGAAACCGGGAACTGGAACACGGTTTGGAGTCAGGAACAGGAACACGGTTTGGAGCCAGGAACAGGAACACGGCTTAGAGCCAGGAACTGGAATACAGTGTGGAGCCAGGAACTGGAAAATAGGTTGGAGCCTGGAAATGGAACACGGTTTGGAACCAGGAACTGGAACACTGTTTGGAGCCAGGAACTGGAAAATAGGTTGGAGCCTGGAAATGGAACACGGTTTGGAACCAGGAACTGGAACACGGTTTGGAGCCAGGAACAGGAACACGGTTTGGAGCCAGGAACAGGAACACGGCTTAGAGCCAGGAACTGGAATACAGTGTGGAGCCAGGAACTGGAAAATAGGTTGGAGCCTGGAACAGGAATACGGCTTGGAGCCAGGAACTGGAACATAGGTTGGAGCCTGGAAATGGAACACGGTTTGGAACCAGGAACTGGAACACGGTTTGGAGCCAGGAACTGGAAAATAGGTTGGAGCCTGGAAATGGAACACGGTTTGGAACCAGGAACTGGAACACGGTTTGGAGCCAGGAACAGGAACACGGTTTGGAGCCAGGAACAGGAACACGGCTTAGAGCCAGGAACTGGAATACAGTGTGGAGCCAGGAACTGGAACATAGGTTGGAGCCTGTAAAGGGAAACGGCTTGGAACCAGGAACTGGAACACGGCTTGGAACCAGGAACGGGAACACGGCTTGGAGCCTGGAACTGGAACACGGCTTGGAGCCTGGAAATGGAACATGGCTTGGAGCCTGGAACAGGAACACGGCTTAGAGCCAGGAACAGGAATATGGCTTGGAACCAGGAATAGGAAAACGGTTTGGAGCCAGGAACTGGAATACAGCTTGGAACAAGGAAACGGGAACACAGTTTGGAGCCAGGAACTGGAACACTGCTTGGAGCCTGGAGCTGGAATATGGCTTAGAGCCAGGAACTGGAACATAGGTTGGAGCCTGGAAATGGAACACGGCTTAGAGCCAGGAACTGGAATACAGTGTGGAGCCAGGAACTGGAACATAGGTTGGAGCCTGTAAACAGAAACGGCTTGGAAACAGGAACTGGAACACGGCTTGGAACCAGGAACGGGAACACGGCTTGGAGCCTGGAACTGGAACACGGCTTGGAGCCTGGAACTGGAACACGGCTTGGAGCCTGGAACAGGAACACGGCTTAGAGCCAGGAACAGGAATATGGCTTGGAACCAGGAATAGGAAAACGGTTTGGAGCCAGGAACTGGAATACAGCTTGGATCCAGGAACGGGAACAGAGTTTGGAGCCAGGAACGGGAACACTGCTTGGAACCAGGAACCGTAAAACGGCTTGGAATCGGGAACTGTAAAACAGCTTGGAGGCAGGAACAGGAACACAGCTTAGAGCCAGGAACTGGAATACGGCTTGGTGACTGGAACTGGAACACAAGTTGGAGCCTGGAACAGGAACACTGCTTGGAGCCAGGAACTGGAATACGGCTTGGAGACTGGAACTGGAACACAAGTTGGAGCCTGGAACAGGAACACAGGTTGGAGCCAGGAACTGGAACACGGTTTGGAGCCAGGAACTGGAACACGGCTTAGAGCCAGGAACAGGAATATGGCTTGGAACCAGGAATAGGAAAACGGTTTGGAGCCAGGAACTGGAATACAGCTTGGATCCAGGAACGGGAACAGAGTTTGGAGCCAGGAACGGGAACACTGCTTGGAACCAGGAACCGTAAAACGGCTTGGAATCGGGAACTGTAAAACAGCTTGGAGGCAGGAACAGGAACACAGCTTAGAGCCAGGAACTGGAATACGGCTTGGTGACTGGAACTGGAACACAAGTTGGAGCCTGGAACAGGAACACTGCTTGGAGCCAGGAACTGGAATACGGCTTGGAGACTGGAACTGGAACACAAGTTGGAGCCTGGAACAGGAACACAGGTTGGAGCCAGGAACTGGAACACGGTTTGGAGCCAGGAACTGGAACACAGCTTGGAACCAGGAACAGGAACATTGCTTGGCGCCTTGAACTGGAATACGGCTTGGAGACATGAACAGGAACACGGCTTGGAGCCAGGAACTGGAATACAGCCTTAAACCAGGAATGGGAACACAGGTTGGAGCCAGGAACTGGAACACTGCTTGGTGCCAGGAACTGGAATACAGCTTGGAGCCAGGAACTGGAACACGGCTTGGAACCAGGAACTGTAAAACGGCTTGGAGCCAGCAACTGGAACACTGCTTGGAACCAGGAACAGGAACATGGCTTGGAGCCAGGAACTGGAATACAGCTTGGAGCCAGGAACTGCAATACATTTTGGAGACAGGAACTGGAATACGGCTTGGAGCCTGGAACTGGAACACGGTTTGGAGCCAGGAACAGGAACACGGTTTGGAGCCAGAAACTGGAACACGGTTTGGAGCCAGGAACAGGAACACAGTTTGGAGCCAGGAACTGGAATACGGTTGGGAGCCAGGAACTGGAATACGGCTTGGAGCTTGGAAGTGGAACACAAGTTGGAGCCTGGAACAGGAACATGGCTTGTAGCCAGGAACTGGAATACAGCTTGTAGCCAGGAACAGGAACACGGTTTGGAGCCAGGAACTGGAATACGGTTGGGAGCCAGGAACTGGAATACGGCTTGGAGCCTGGAACTGGAACACAAGTTGGAGCCTGGAACAGGAATACGGCTTGGAGACTGGAACTGGAACACAAGTTGGAGCCTGGAACAGGAACACAGGTTGGAGCCAGGTACTGGAACACGGTTTGAAGACAGGAACTGGAACACGACATGGAACCAGGAACAGGAACACTGCTTGGAGCCTGGAACTGGAATACGGCTTGGAGACAGGAACAGGAACACGGCTTGGAGCCAGGAACTGGAATACAGCCTGGAACCAGGAACGGGAACACAGGTTGGAGCCAGGAACTGGAACACTGCTTGGGGCCAGGAACTGGAATACAGCTTGGAGCCAGGAACTGGAACACGGCTTAGAGCCAGGAACCGGAACACGGCTTGGAGCCAGGAACGGGAACACGGCTTGTAGCCAGGAACTGGAATACAGCTTGGAGCCTGGAAGTGGAATACAGCTTTGAACCTGGAACTGTAAAACAGCTTAGAACCTGGAACTGGAATACATCTTGGAACATGGAACTGGAATTCAGCTTGGAACCTGGAACTGGAACACGGCTTGGAGCCAGGAACTGGAATACGGCTTGGAGCCAGGAACTGGAATACGGCTTGGAGCCAGGAACTGGAATACGGCTTGGAGCCAGGAACTAGAATACAGCTTGGAACATGGAACTGGAACACAGCTTGGAACCTGGAACTGGAATACGGCTTGGAGCCAGGAACTGGAAAACGGCTTGGAACCAGGAACGGGAACACTGCTTGGAGCCTGGAACTGGAACACTGCTTGGAACCAGGAACGGGAACACTGCTTGGAGCCTGGAACTGGAACACAAGTTGGAGCCTGGAACTGGAACACAGGTTGGAGCCAGGAACGGGAATATGGCTTGGAGTCTGGAATGGGACCCACTTTGGAGCCTGGAGTTGAACACGGACCATGAGCCTGGACTTGAAGGACTTTGACAAAGAGTAGGCAGACTACCCAACTCAGAGTAGTGGCAAACAGCCGGACCTACTCAGCTGGAAGGATTAGAACAACGTGCTCCCAACTCGACTCAGGAACAGCGGACGACAGGCTCCTGACTCAACCCTGTCTCAGCTGGCCATGAAATCGATTGAATTCGCATTTCACGTGGAGTAGCGGCAAAATGGCCAGCAACTCAGCTGGACGCAAAGATGTCTGAGTTCACTAAGTGGCCACAGCACTGAAGCATTTAGAGTCCATGATTGACAGCGGTCCCAAGATGAACATAACTGCCTTGCTGAGGTGACTGGCTTCCGGTGATTGGTTACTGGTGATGAACTTCTGATGACGATCCAGCAATCAGCAGCTGTAATCCGGAGTCCTTTATGCCGCCGGTTTGAAATGAAACTCAGGTGCCTTAATCAAGGCACCCAATGGAACATGCAGAAAAGGAAATAACTGGAATGAGGAGCCCATGGACCAGACCGTGACATTACCCGTCCCCGTCCCCAACTCTATGGGAGTCTCCAGGCGACCTAACAGCCTTGCTTTGATTATCGACACTCGGGCAGGTTGTTTTAACAGGAGGGAACTCTGGTTAGCGAGAGTCTGTAAGATTGTGTCTGTGTCGCTGGGTCCTTGTTTGGCTGGTCCGTTCTGTTACAAGGAGGTATTGGGAGCAGACCCACATGCAGGACACAGACACAGAGGTAGTACAAACAGAACAATGTTTATTGATAGTTACTAGGAAGGCCAGGGAGCGAGGACAATAATGTCAACATCGACATGAATGTTGGATAATAAACCGTTAAAACCCGGACTAGGACTTGGATCTTGACTCGGACTCGGAAACTAGATCTTGACTCAGACTTACAACTTAAGTGGGACTCAGCCTGGACTGGACTCAGGCCAATTTCTGTTTAGAGATTGCAATTTTGTTCATTCTCAGTTTCTTTCCTGATTGCAACCTAATTGCATCTCTGTTTGCAGTTTCCATTGATACAGTGATTTCAACTGCTCTTTTCAATGTAAGTTGTTCTTTAGTTAGCGTCCATTTTTCAAAGCTTTCTTGTAAGATTCCACCACCTAAATGATCTTCAATGCATCATTAAGGCCATTGCTGAACTGAGAATGCTTAGACAATCTCTTCAATTCAGCCACATACACTGAAATGGATTCCCCTTCCTTTTGATTCTACTTATGAAACCTAAAGCATTTTACAATCAGCAAAGATTTCAGTTCTAAATTTCCTTATTACTTTCTTGATATCAGCAAAGCTCATTTCTGCTGGTTTGGATGGAGCAGTCAAACATCTAAGCAAACTGTCTGCTTTTCAACCTAATGCACTCAGAAAAACTGGCACTCACTTTTCAATGGCTATTTCATTTGCTTTAAAATACCGTTCAATTTGCTCATAATACTGTATCCCTTTATCTCTTGTGCAATCAAATGCATCTCTCTTTCTGATGTAGCAAGCCACTTCAGCTTTTTTTAAATTTATGATTGTTATCACCCATTACTCTCTGTTTATGAAACTGTGAATTTGTCCATTTTCTGCCTTTCTTAACTTCAACATTTTACCGTGCTTCAAGTGATATATAGTCGTCTCTGGTTCAGTAAAACTTTCTCATCAACCTTGTTATGTTTTGAATTTCAGAAATTTATCAAAAGAAAAACACAGGGAGACCAGGATAAACCTGTGTTCTCTAGTTATGTCTTTACTTTGTCAGACACACATGTATGACATGGTGGCATGATGACATATGCCATTCACATACTATTCCATATAACCCATAATGAATTACTTAAAGAAACAAAGAATGCTAAATCAAGCAATTTGCTTACAATAAACATGAGAAATTCTGCAATTGCTGGAAATCCAGAGCATCACACACAAAATGTTGGAGGAACACTGCAGGTCAGGCAGCATCAGTGGAAATGAATAAACAGTCAACATTTGGACAGAGACCCTTCTTTCCATGGATGCTGCCTGACTTGTTGATTTCTTCCCGCATTTTGTGTGGGTTACTTCCAATATGTTTACAATATTACTCAAATACTACTTGTTACGTATCCCGTAACTGGATAACTTACCAGCAAAGATAGAGAGGTCCGTTGAAGTCTGATGTCACTATTTTCAAATGTTTTTATTTATAAAGGGGCACAAAAGTAAGGTTAATACAAACATTCAGATAATGCACGTTGTCAATACTCAATCTAAAGCATGGGTATAGTAATAATCATCATTAAGAAGTGAGCTCTACTGTTGTCTAGGGGATAATATATTGTCTGTTGGAAATATAAAAGTCACTCAGCAGTCTGCAGGCTTCAGCCTTTTGGGAATCGTTGGGTTACACGTGGTGCAACAGAGAGAGAGAGATTGGTGAGAAAAGGAAAGACTTGCCGGGTCTTTATGAAGCATCCATTGAATCAGGGGAGCATTGGTTCCCCGTTGTTAGTTCCAAGTCCTTTTCGGTGTTATCAGCCACCCGCTCCCCAGGCCAAGGAGAGGCGGAACGCACGTGGCTTTGTAGGGCTTCCCGCTAGCACGGGAGCACTGAGTGATGGTGTCCTTCTGGTGCGTCGCTTGGGTACCACCTCCTGCAGTCCCCTTTTATCTTGACTTGCAGAGTTGTAGATGTCCATCAACGTAGGGTGATGCAATCCCTACCCCCACATTTCCCGAGGGTGTCCATATCCATGGTAGCTGTCACGTAGCAGGTGCCTCTAAGAACAATGGCCAAAACCGTTGCATTGTCTCTCATTTCCTGGGTCCGAGACCTGAATTAATAGCGATCTTGCGATTCTCCGGAAGGAGGGGGCTGCTCCCGCCCCTTCGGCCCCTCAGAGCTGTGGTACATTCATAACATACTGAAGTATTAAATACACAACCAAAGTACTGCATATATTTTTTAAAAATTGAATAAGTTGTGCAAAGGGAGAACAAACAAAAATATAGAGAGGTAGTATTCATGGGTTCATTGTCCATTCAGAAATCTGATGGTGAAGGGGAAGAAGCTGTTGCTGAATTGTTGAATGTGTATCTTCAGGCTCCCATACCTCCTTTTTGATGGTAACAACGAGAAGGGGGCATGTCCTGGGTGATGGGGGTCCTTAATGAAGGATGCTGCCTTTTTGAGGCATCACCTTTTGAAGGTGTTCTTGATGCTGGGGAGCCTGGTGCCCTTGATGGAGATAGCTCAGTTTGCAACTTTCAGCAGCTTTTTCTGATCCTTTGCAGTGGCCTCTCCATACCAAACAGTGATGCAGCCAAGCAGTATGCTCTCCATGGGACATGTGTAGAAATTTGCGAGAGTTCTTGGTGACATTCCATGTCTCTTCAAACTCCGAATGAACTATAGCTGCTGCCGTGCCTTCTTTGTAATTGCTTCAATATGTTGGGCTCAGGATAGATCTTCAAAGATGTTGACACCCAGGAATTTGAAACTACTCACGCTTTCCACTGCTGATCCCTCAATGATGACTGGTGTGTGTTCGCTCAACTGCCCCTTCCTGAAGTTCACCATCAATTCTTTGGTCTTACTGATGTTGAGTAAAGATTGTTTTTGCAATACCACTCAACCAGCTGATCTATCTTACTCCTACTCATCTCCTCATCTGCATCTGAAATTTTTCCAACAACAGTTGTCTCATTAGAAAATTTATAGATGGAGTTAACTATACCTCACCACATAGCCAGGGTGTAGAGAAAGCACAGCAGTGGGCTAATCACGCATCCTTGAGGAAAACCAACATTGATTGTCAGTGAAGAGGAGATGTTATTTCTGATCCACCCTGACGATGGCCTCCCAGTGATGAAGTTAATGATCCAGTTGCAGAGAGAGGGACAGAGGCCCAGGTTTTGGAGCTTGTTGAGTAGAACAGCAACCTGAGATAAGTATTGCTATCTTCTAGGTGATACAATGAGAAGGATGAGAGGAGAGCCAGTGGGATTGCATCCACTCTGGACCTATAGTGGCATAGGCAACTTGTAGCAGCTCCAGGTCCTTGCTCAGGCAGGAGTTGATTCTGCCCATGATTCTACCAACCTCTCAGAGCAGTTCTTCAGAGTAATGAACATGGCGATAATTATTGAGGCAGCTCACCCAGCTCTTCTTGGGCAGTGGTATGATTGTTTCCCTCTTGAAGCAGGCGGAGGTTCCCATACCTCTGCCTGCAGAAGTGAGAGATTGAAGATGAACACTCCTGCCAGTTGAATGAAAAGTTATTGCTTGTAGAGGAAAGCAGGTCAAGACAATGGTCAGATCCAACTGTTGTGATGTGTGATAAATATTAAGCTTCCCTGGCCAATAGCTCATCAGTTCTACTCTGTTAAGTGTATTGAAATGGTTATTTGGTGTAATGATCAAAATTGAATTTTAACTAGTGTCGCTGAGGGACTTTCCATTGCTGACTAAACGTAGTTTTCATTTGCTTGAAACAATTTGGATAAGAATATAGGAGGCATGATGAGGACAACGTGGTAGCAAAGTGGTTAGTGTAATGCTATTACACTCTCAGCTATCAGCACCTGGGGTTCAATTTCCACAGCTGTCTATGGAGATTTTGTAGGTTCTCCCCATGACCAGGTGTGCTTCCTCCGGGGTGCCCCAGTTTCCGCCACATTCCAAAGATGTGTAAGTTAGGATTAGTAAATTGTAGGCATGGTGTAGACATGGTGACACTTGAAGGTTGCCCTAAGCACATATCAGACCGTTTGTCATTGATACAAGTGATGCATTTCACTGTATGTTTCAATATTTTGATGTACATGTGAGAAATAAAGCTAATCTTTTTTAATCTTTAGTAAGTTTGCAGATGACACTAAAACCAGTGCTGTGGTGGATAGTGAAGGAGGCTGTCTAAGGTTACAACAGGATGTCAATAAATTGCAAAACTAGGCAAAAGGATAGAAAGTGGAATTTAACTCAGACAAATGCACAGTGTTGCATTTTAGAAAGTTGGACAGGACATGCACAATGAATGACAGGGCTTTGTGGAGTGCTGTAGAATAAAGAGAAAGCGGTGACACGGATAGTCAAAGTAGTGAAGGTGATTTATGTCATGCTTGTCTTGGGTATCAGACAGGGCAATGAGTGCAAGAGCTTGAATATCATGTTACAGCTGTACAAGTTGTTGGTGACACTACACCTGGAGTACTATGTGCATTTCTGGTTGCCATATTATAGAAAAGGTCTCATTAAGCTCAAGGGGGTGTACAAAAGATGCACAAGGATGCTGCTGTGTTTGGAGAGCTTGAGTTTAAAGGAAAGACTAGATAGTCTCAGGCTGTAGCAAAGGATGCTGAGTGGTGACCTTATAGAAGTTTATAAAATCACGAGGACCATCAATAAGGAGGCTGGTGTTTTCCCCAGGGCAGGGGATTCTAAAACTAGAGGACATGGGTTTAAAGAGAAATGAGAAAGATTTAAAGGTGACCTAAGGGACAGCCTTTTCACACAGAAGGTGATGGGTACATGGAATGAACCTCTAGAGAAAGTTGTAGAAGTGGCTCCAATTATAAAGCTTACAAAACATTTGGACAGGTTCATCGATGGGAAAGGTTTCGAGGGGTACAGACCAGGTACAGGTAAATGGGTCTAGTTCTAGAAGTCACCTTGGTCAGCATGGATGAGTTGACAAAAGGCCTCTTTCCATGCAGTATATCTCCAGGACCTGGTGAATGCCAATCTGACGAATATGTTGCTATGTACATTGGCTTTTAGCTGCCTCAATGCTAACCATCCCACTGTTGATGAACAGAGTAGTCCCAAGGGGCCAATACTTCAAGCAGGTTAATATACTCAGAGTGCAGCTGGTCAAAAAAGTTGTATTTTATGTGAAGGTCAGATTCACTTAAACTAGATGCTACTCATCAAGAAAAAGAGATTTTTCAGAAATCTACATTAAATTCTTTGATCATGGAAATGATCTTATTGCTGATTTTCTATAAAGGAGGAGGGTGTGACAGATCATTGTGAGTTGTCTGACACCTCCAGCTGATCACTGGCAAAATTTTAGTGTTAAGGAATGTTACATGGGAGGGTGACACTGTCTTCCTTGAGGGTTCTTTTTTAGCAGGTTCCTCATGAAAAGTTGCTCTCTAAGAGACAAACTGATACAGTCTGTTCAGACAAAGCCTTCCTCCTCTGCACTGCTGTGAGCGGAGGCTGTTGCTGATCATCTGGGATTCCCCCTGTTGCTTTCCGTGTCCTCCTGCTGCACTCCAGGCTCTGTCTCATGGCCCTCAGGCTTTGGATCTGCACGCAGCTCCTCCACTGACAACAGCTGCCGTCTTCAATAGACAGGGTTGTGAAGTGCATAGTGCAGCAGGGTGAAATCCCTGCACCCGATTAATGTACCACCACAGAACAATGCGAGCAATGACATTTCATATTTATGTGGCCTAGGGTGTTTCATCAAATTAAAACAAAATGTTTGAAATATTCAGCAAGTCAAGTAACATCCGTGAGAAAAAAAGCTGATGAAGGGTCTATGCCTTTAAACATGAACTCTGTTTCTCTTTTCTCAAATACATCTGAGTGCTTCCTATATACTCTGTTTTTATTGTAGATTTCCAGTATCTGCATTTTTTATTTTGAATTTCAAGAGATGCCTCCCATTATATCAGCATTCACCTGCCTCAGTAGGACTGTAGATTGGTATGAGTTAGCAGGGAAGTAAATGCCAGTGCACCAGATCAGGAAAAACTGCAGACGGTTGTAAACTCAGCCAGCTTCATCACCGAGGACATCCTCGGGAGTTGCGGCACAACGCAACACAATTACAGCTCGAGGGATCGGGATTCGGAGTTCAATTCTGACACCACCTGTAAAGAGTTTGCATGTTCTCCCCGTCAACGTGAGAGCTTCCTCGGGATGCTCCGGTTTTTCTCCCGTATTCCAACCACATCCTGGTTAATAAGTTAACTGGTCATTGTAAATTGTCCTGTGGTTAAACAGGTGGGTTGCTGGTGCTGCGGCTCATTGCGCCAGAAGGGCCTGTTCTGCACTGCATCTCTAAATAGATAAACAAACAAAGAAATAAATAAATGCATTTCGTCCCCACACTACCCAGGACACATCTTCTTCTCAGTACTATTAATAGGGAGGAGGTATTGGAGCCCGAACACCCACACTCAGTATTTTAGGGTTAGCTTCTTCCCCTCTGGCATCAGATTACCGAACAGTCCATAAACACTGCCTCCCTTTTTTCTCTCTCTTTTTGCACTTTTTTAATATATTTCTTATCATGACTTATAGTCATTCCACTGTGCTACTGCTGTAAAACAACACATTTCATGGCATGGCCCTGATAATAAACCAGGTTTTGATTCTAATATTGAAATAATAACTCTTGCACATGCCATCCCACCCACCTCCCCACCAATCCCAATCTCCCTGAGGATGTGTTGTCACCAGAAACATGGTACTGACCATCAGGGAATTCTTTTGATGACTGTCAATCATTTTAACGTTAACAGAATGGCAACCTTCATTAAGAGATCCATGTTATTATAGGAGCCATTATGGGCATGAATGCATCGCTGGTCACCTGCATTCACAGCAAGCAACTTCCATTACCTGAGATGCCACCTACTTCTCACTGAAACCAAAGTAGATGCTTTTTTGATGAATACAGGGGGTGGATATTCTCTCTAATGCCACAGTGAGCAGCAACTGGGAGAAAAAGCAAAAATTTGTTCTTTTTGACTGTGGCAAGGAATTTGAGAGTCAACATGACTCCTCTCTGCTGAAGTGGGGAGTATCTTTTCACTTTGTCTCCTCGACATTGTTTGGAATTCTAACTATATCCCGTTGAAACAACCTGACAAACCATTGCAAAGTCTCGGTGCTCCTCCCCTGTTAGCTGGTGGGGCTGCCATCACCAAACTACTGTGGGAGGCGAGAGAGGAGATTGCTGAGCCTCTGGCGATAATCTTTGCATCATCAGTGGGGACGGGAGAAGTTCTGGAAGATTGGAGGGTTGTGGGTGTTGTTCCATTATTCAAGAAAGGGAGTAGCGATAGCCCAGGAAATTATAGACCAGTGAGTCTTACTTCACTGGTTGGTAAGTTGATGGAGAAGATCCTGAGAGGCAGGATTTATGAACATTTGGAGAAGCGTAATATGATTAGGAATAGTCAGCATGGCTTTGTGAAAGGCAGGTCGTGCCTTACGAGCCTATTTGAATTTTTTGAGGATGTGACTAAACTTGTTGATGAAGGAAGAGCATTAGATGCAGTGTAAATGGATTTCAGCAAGGCATTTGACAAGGTACCCCACCCCCCCATGCAAGGCTTATTGAGAAAGTAAGGAGGCATGGGATCCAAGGGGACATTGCTTTGTGGATCCAGAACTGGCTTGCCCACAGAAGGCAAAGAGTGGTTGTAGAGGCGTCATATTCTGCATGGAGGTCAGTCACCAGTGGTGTGCCTCGGGGATCTGTTCTGGGACCCCTACTCTTCATGATATTTTTTATTAATTTTTACAATAAAAAAGAGCAATAAAGAAGAAGGCTGTACAGTGCAAAACAGGGATATCGAATATACAGTTCATAACAGTTAAAAAAAAGCACCCATGGTAGAGTCATATATAGTTAGTTACCACCCTACCCTCCCATTGTCCAACTCCAAGCCAACCTTACAATATACAGAAAAGTTAAACAGAACTTTTCTCTCCGCAGAGCTGTAATTATAAAAAGAAGGTACCGTAAATTCCGGACTATAAGCCGCTACTTTTTTCCCATGCTTTGAACACTGCAGCAACACTGCGGCCTATACTACGGTGCGGCTAATGCATGTTTTTTTTTCATGCCGCCAAAAACATTTTGCCTCGTAACAGTAGACTGTTATGAATCCCGTAACTGGAGAACTTACCAGCAAAGATAGAGAGGTCCGTTGAAGTCTGATGTCAGTATTTTCAAACGTTTTATTTATAAAGGGACACAAAAGTAGGGTTAATACATACATTCAGATAGTGCACATCGTCAACACTCAATCTAAAGCGCGGGTATAGTAATACTCATCATTAAGTGAGCTCTGCTGTTGTCTAGGGGTTAATAGATTGTCCGTTGGAAATATAAAAATCACTCAGAAAGTCTGCAGGCCTCAGCCCTTTGAAAATCGCTGGGTTTCACGTGGGGCGACTGAGAGAGAGAGAGATTGGGGAGAAGAGAAAGAACTTGCCGAGTCTTGATGAATCTTCCATGAAATCGGGGGAGTGTTGGTTTCCTCTCCCCGCTGTTAGTTAAAAGCGGTTTTCTGTGATTCCAGCCACAAATTCCAATCCCGGAATCTAACGCACGTGGCTTCCTTCAGAATGGCTTCCCGCTGCTGCGGGATCACTCTCTCGTGTCTTCTTGGTGCATCTGAGGGAGCTGTCCCCCTGAGACTCTCCTTTATACTTCCTCACGGGGTCGCAGGAGTCAGTCAGGTTGGGATGATGTAATCTCTCTCTCAACCAGCCCACCTTGCCCGAGGGCTTTTCACGTGGTCTCCATGAGACAATAGTCGCTGTCGTCCCGGGTGGAATGTGCAATTTGGCACGTTTCTCTCTCTCTCTCCGACTGGGTCTACTGACCCCCCCCCCCCCCCCGACGGGTGCTCTTGCGATTCTCACAAAGGAGGGGGCTGGGATCATAGCAAGACCAATAAATTGATGAGTAGTTCACAGAGGTCCAATGAAATTGTGCGATAAATCAAGCGCACTTTCACAATTAAATTATTGTAAATCAGTCATTTGTACTCACCCTCATCAACATGGAAAACACTCGAAGAAAAGCATATGATGCAGCTTTTAAGTTAAAGGCGATCAATAACTTTTCCTGGTAGGCTGCAGTATATACATTTTTTTACCAGTCGTTAGGAGATATTGGAATGTTGTTCGTGCACTGTTCAGTAAAAAAGTATATGCAACGTAATTTGTGTGTTACCGATACGTATGTATATTTAAAAGTAGCTGTGTTACAGGCACTGTTCGAAAAAAAGCATTTGCAATATGTATTTGTTTATGTTACTATACGGATTTAATTAAAAGTTTAAAAAATCCTCACGTGTAATATCTTTCTGTGTAAATATCTCATATTACAACGTGGGACACGTGCGGCTTAAAATCCGGTGCGGCTTGTACAAGTACAAAATTGATTTTCTTTCTAAAATTAGAGCGTGCGGCTTTTAATCAGGTGCGCTCTGTAGTCCGGAATCTACGGTATATTGCCTACTACCTGGACTATAATATGTTTGCACATCAAAAACCGTAAATCTTAACTGAAAGAAGTTGGGAGTAAGGGATTTATATACAGAAGGGAAAAAAAGGGATGGACCTTTAATCTAAACTGGAATTATGAAAGTATTCAAGAAAAGGTCCCCACACCCTTTGGACCTTTATATCAGAATTAAGGAGTGAATAACGTATCTTTTCAAGGTCTAAATAGGACATAATATCTCTGAGCTATTGAGCATGAGAGGGTGGGGCAGCCTCTCTCCACCTAAGAAGGACTGCACGTCTGGCCAAAAGAGAGTGAAAAGACAGTGCACGACGTTTAGTCGGATTTAGATGCATGTCAACCACTCCCGAGGTGTCGAAAAGAGCAATCAGAGGATTAGGTTCCAAATAGTAATTAAGTATGTGGAATAAAGTGAGGAAGACACCTTGCCACATTACTTGAATGGATAAACAGCTATTGAACTACAGCAAAGCGGCATTCAACTTAGAAATCATGTATTAGATATGAACAAAATCACTGAGACTCTATAAAAATACTTAGCAACTAAACTTACAATGAAAGATGACACAAGTAACTGGAAAGAAAAACAAATGTCATTCTGTTATGAATGTACCACAGCTCTGAGGGGCCGAAGGGTGCGGGGTAGCCCCCTCCTTTGTGAGAATCACAAGATCACTATTGAGTCCGTTCAGGAGACCCAGGAAATGGGAGAGAGAGACGTGCCGAATACCTCATTCTACCGCGATGCAAAATAATGCAACATTGACCATTGTCTCCTGGAGACAAGGAGGTCTGTCCCTGTGTGCGTGGTTGGGTGGGCTATGGATTTGGGGATTGGGGATTGTTTGTGGATTGGGGACTATGCTATGTGCAAGCCCTCGGGCAAAGTGGGCTGGTTGAGAGAGAGATTGCATCACCCCAACCTGATTGACGCCTGCGACCCCGTGAGGAAGTATAAAGGAGAGTCTCAGGGGAACACCCAATTCAGACGCACCAGAAGAAATGTTAACGATCCCATAGTAGCGGGAAGCCATTTGAAGGAAGTCACGTGCATTCGATTCCATTGCTGGAATCGGTGACTGGCACCACGGAAACCAGCTTTTAGCTAACAATGGGGAAGCCTGCTCCCCTGACTCTACGGATTCGCTTCATAAAAGACCCGGGCAAGTTTCTTTTCTCACCAATCTCTCTCTCTCTCCAGCAAGTGAAAACCCAGCGGTCCCCCCAAAAGGCTGAAGCCTGCCGGAACTGAGCGACTTTTATATTTCCATCGGACAATATATTATCCCCTAGACAAACGATCGAGCTGTTTCTTATTGATGGTTATTATTAGACCCGCGCTTTTAGATTGAGTAGTGACAACGTATATTATCTGAATGTTTGTATTAATCATATTTTTGTGCCCCTTCATAAATAAAGACTTTTAAAAAATAGTACCATCAGACTTCAACAGACCTCTCTATCTTTGCTGGTAAGTGATCCCGTTACGGGATTTCGTAACAGTTGGGGGCTCGTCTCAGGATTTGACACCAAATTGGAGGACCAGTGAATCGGGCTTGTAGGTCCAAAACTTGGATCTGGTTACGCGGGTAGCCAGACAGGAAACCAGCAAAGATGGACGTGGGTGAATTTATAGAAAACCCGACTCTGGAGGCGCTGGAGGTGGCCTCCAAAGCGGACTTGATAAAATTGGTGAAGGAGTTAAACCTCGCAGTGGTAAGGTTGTCAATGAAAAAGCGGGAGGGGCGAAGGGCAATAACTCAGTATTATATCGGGAAGAATGTGTTTACAGCTGAGGTATTGGAAAATATCCCTGAAAAGGCACCAGGTAGTGGGACAGCTCAGTTAGAGTTGGAAAAATTAAGGTGGGAACATGAAATTAAGCTAAAAGAGCTGGAAGCAGCTGAGAAGGAGGAGAGGAAACATGACTTGGAGATGGAGAAGTTACGGCAAGAGCAACGAAGTCAGGGTTCGGACCGAGAGGAGCGGTTTGATGTCAGTCGGGCGTTGAGGTTAGTACCCCCGTTCGAGGAGTCGGATGTGGATAGTTATTTCTTGCTTTTTGAAAAGGTGGCAGGGAATCAGAAGTGGCCCAGAGAGCAGTGGGTGGCGTTGTTTCAAAGTGTTTTAAGAGGGAAGGCCCAGCAGGCATATGCAGCATTGTCCATGGAGGGGGAAGGGGAAGAGAAATATGACCAAGTAAAGGCGGCCATTCTCCGGGGTTATGAGCTAGTAGCTGAAGCATATAGACAAAAGTTCAGAAATTTACGAAAAGGGTGGAATCAGACGTATACCGAGTTTGCCTATGAGAAGGGTGTGCTCTTGGACCGTTGGTGCACCGCGGAAAAAGTGGACGAGGATTATGGGCGTCTCAGGGAGTTACTTTTGATTGAGGAATTTAAAGGTTGTATTTCGGAGGACATCTGGATGTATTTGAATGAGAAGCCGAATAAGTCCATTTCAGAATTTGCTAGGTTTGTGGATGAATATGCCCTAGACCGCAAGACAAAGTTTTCCTCGAATAAAAGTTCCCAGAGAGACCGTGGGAACAATCAAGAAAGTCCGACGAGTGAGGCAGAGGTCCCACCGGGACCTGGCGGTAAGGTTGAGGGGGAAAGGCAAGATGGCCAGAGGTTTCCGGGCTTGACCTGTTTTAATTGTGGAAAGGAAGGGCATATTGCATCTCGATGCTTTGCTCCGAGGAAAGAGATAGGAAAAGGGAAAGCCGCAGTCCTTATCGGGTGTGCCGTGATAATCAGTAGATCGACCAGAGAGCCCCGGGTAAACAGAGTATGAGAAGGGTCTGAGACTTGTCTGACACACGGAACCGTGTCTTTGAGGAAGGGGGAACCACCAATTCACGTACGAATCTGGGGGCTGAGCAGTCGTCGATCAGCAGTAAGGTACTAGAATTTGGTCGAAAAACGGGCATGGTGGTGGTAGAGGGGATCAGCAAAAGAATAGAAGTGGTGGCCTTACATGAGGTCATTATGGATTGTGAGCTGGTGTCTGGACCCGTTGAAATAGGGGTGCCATCAGAGTTCCCGAGAACTGACTCAAATGTCCTTCTCGGTAACGATTTAGCAGGTGGTAAGGTTTGGGCGGCCATAATGCCAACCCGCCGACCGGCGAGTGCAGTGGCCCCGCCCCTAGAGTCCCAGATCTATCCCGCATGCGCGGTCACTCGCAGCCTGTCGAGAAAGGCAGCTCAGAACGAGAGCAGTTTAAATCTGGCCAGTTTTGATTTGGCCGAGACGTTTCTACCAACCCTGTACCACGAGGGTTTAGAGGGGGGTAAAACGAAGAGTAGTAAAGTTAAAGAGGGTAAGGGAATGGAGGTAGATATGCCTTTAGTGAGGAGAAAGGTTCTAGAGGCAGAAAATAAAGATGAGGAACCGCTAGAGCGGTTAAGAGGTCCAGAGTTGGACATGGATGATCTGTCTGGTTTGGCAGAACTGTTTGAGGAAGTTGAAGCTTCTAAAGGTGTTCCCAATAATGAAATGAGGGCAGCCCTAGATGAAAAGGGTGCCCTTACCTCGAAGAAGTCTGCTGGGTTGGCAGATGAGGTTGTTTCAGCCCGCGGGGTTGAGTTTACTCCGGAAGGGAGTTGCCCAGAGAGTACCTGGGAAAAATGGGGGAACTTGGAATTTAAAAAGGGTACGGGTATTGAAAGCCTGGAAGAGGCCAATGTCCCGTTTGAGTGTGTTCAAGATGGGGATGCACGTGGTGCTGAACCTGGTAATGGAGCTCAGAAGAAGTCTGAGGTATTTGATTCAGTGGAACGGGGCAGCCGTCCTTGTGGGTCAGATAGACTTGGTTCAGTGAAAAAAGGGTTAACCTTGGTAACCGTGGGAAGTGAGAGTTCCCAGGTGTTTGTGCTCGAAGGTGTGTTCAAAGTTAATGCAGAATTTAAGAATTCTCCCCATTCTTAAATGAGGATTATTATTGAAGGAAACGGAAAGTCTGTAGTTCCCAAGTGGAATGAAAAAATTTTAAACCTGGTAGCTCACTTACAGAGTGAGCAGGGGTATAGCAGTGTCCCCCACAGGATGGGGTGTGAAGAGGCTGAATTTGAAATGCTACTTGAACAAAGAGTTCGAATTAAAAACCAATAGCCTGAAGTGTCCTGACAAAAGGGCTAGCCACCTGGGTAAAATTAAATAATTGGGTGAAAATGGTCTAAGTTTGGGACACTGTTGATAAAATAACCCCTATGAACCAGGCGGGCGGGAGTTTACCACGCCAAATTACTCAAGTTCCCCACGGGGGGGGGGGACTCACCGGAAAAGAGGCAACGGTTAATGGGGATGCCATTTTGAACAGCAAAGCAGGTTGTACGGGATTGCGCCAAAGCCTGTGAATAATAAAGACAGCCCCTTGGAGACCTGCCGGTTAAGTAAAACGACCGAAACGATTAGTATTCGCATAAACTTCTGTAGATGCACATAAGCTAAGATCACACCTCCTTAGTTTTGTTGCTGAAGGAAAGAAATAAAAATAGGTGGTTATTAAAATTGAAGTCTGATGCTACAAGACTTTAGTACGGTACGCGATGTTAAGATATTAAAGAAAGTGACACTGTAATCGTTAACTGTTTAGATACTGACTTGAATGTATAACTGTATTACTCTGTTAAAAAAAACTTTTGTATTGTGTTAGATTCTAAACCCCTGTAAGACTCTGTACTGCTTTGTTTTCACCGCTGGTGAAAACGCTTTGAAGAAAGGGGGTGTTATGAATGTACCACAGCTCTGAGGGGCCGAAGGGTGCGGGGTAGCCCCCTCCTTTGTGAGAATTACAAGATCACTATTGAGTCCATTCAGGAGACCCAGGAAATGGGAGAGAGAGACATGTCGAATACCTCGTTCCACCGTGATGCAAAATAATGCAACATTGACCATTGTCTCCTGGAGACCACATTCGTGGATTGGGGACTATGCTACGTGCAAGCCCTCGGGCAAAGTGGGCTGGTTGAGAGAGAGATTGCATCATCCCAACCTGATTGACACCTGCGACCCCGTGAGGAAGTATAAAGGAGGGTCTGGGGGAACACCCAATTCAGACGCACCAGAAGAAACGCTAACGATCCCATAGTAGTGGGGAGCCATTTGAAGGCAGTCACGTGCATTCGATTCCATTGCTGGAATCGGTGACTGGAACCACGGAAACCAGCTTTTAGCTAACAACGGGGAAGCCCGCTCCCCTGACTCAACGGGTTCACTTCATAAAGGACACAGGCAAGTTTCTTTTCTCACCAATCTCTCTCTCTCTCCAGCAAGTGAAAACCCAGCGGTCCCCCCAAAAGGCTGAAGCCTGCCGGAACTGAGTGACTTTTATATTTCCATCGGACAATATATTATCCCCTAGACAAACGATCGAGCTGTTTCTTATTGATGGTTATTATTAGACCCGTGCTTTTAGATTGAGTAGTGATGATGTATATTATCTGAATGTTTGTATTAATCATATTTTATGCCCCTTCTTAAATAAAGACTTTTAAAAAATAGTACCATCAGACTTCAATGGACCTCTCTATCTTTGCTGGTAAGTGATCCAGTTACGGGATTTCGTAACAATTCAAAGTTCAATATAAAGTTTACTACTGAAGTCCAAATATGTTATCGTATATGTACTACAGAGATTCATTTTCTTGTTGTAATTCACAGTAGAACAATGAAATACAATAGAACAAATGGAAAAAATACACACAAAGACTGATAGACAACCAATGTGCAAAAGAAACTGTGCAAATGCAAAATAAAAACTAATAATAAATAAATAAATAGATAGATAGGTAGATAGATAGATAGATAGATAGATAGACAAGTAATACTGAGAACATGAGATGTAGAGTTCTTGAAAGTGAGTCCATAGATTGTGGAATCAGTTCACTGTTGAGTTGAGTGAAGTTGTCCTCGCTGGTTCAGGAGCCTGGTGATTGAAAGGTAATTACAGTTTCTGAACCTGGAGGTGTGGGACCTAAGACCTCTGTACCTCCTTGGTGATGGGAGCAGTGAGAAGACAGCGTGACCTGGATTGTGGGGGGGTTCCTGATGATGGATGCTGCTTTCTTGATGCAGCACTTCTTGTACATGTGCTCAATGGCGCATATATCCAAAATGTTCAGTATGCGATAAACACAGGAGACTCTGCAGATGCTGGAAATACAGAACAACACACACAAATGCTAAAGGAACTCAGCAGGTCAGGCTGCATTTATGGAAATGAATAAATAGCTGATGTTTTGGGCTGAGTTCCTTCATCAGGACTGGAAAGGAAGGAGGACAACATCAGAGTAAAAAGGGAGGGGAAGGAGTCCAAGCTAGAAGCTGATAGGTGAAGCCAGGTGGGTGGGAAAGGTAAAGAGCTGGAGAGGAAGGAATCTGATAGGAGAGGAGAGTCGACTATGGGAGAATGGGGCACAAGAGGGGACGTGATAGGCAGGTGAGGGAGGAGGTAAGAAGCTGGAGTGGGGAATAGAAAAAGAGTGAAAGTAGAGGGAAAAAGAAAAAAAAATTGAAAAAAAAGTTACTGGAAGGAGAAAGTGCCATCAGGTTGGAGGCTACCTGGACAGAATGTGAGGTGCTTTTCCTCCACTCTGAGAGTAGTCTCATCATGGCGGAAGTCCAAGGAATGACATGTCAGGAACAGGAAATCCCACTTTTGGCAGATGGAGCGGAGGTGCTTGACAAAGCGGGCCCCTGGTTTACGTTGGATCTCACCAATGTGGAGGAGGCCACATCAGGAGCACTATATACAATAGACAACTCCAGTAGATTTGCAGATGAAGTGTTGCCTCACCTGGAAGAACTGTTTGGGGCCCCGAATGGAGGTGAAGGAGGAGGTAAATTGGCAGCTGTAGCATTTCTGTTGCTTCCAGTGATATGTGCCGGAAGGGAGATTAATGGAAAGGGAAAATGGACACAGGAATCATGAGGGAGAGATCCTTGTAGAAACTGGAAAGTGAGGGGTGGGGATAAGGATGTGATAGGATCCCATTGAAGATGATGTAAGTTGTTGAGAATAATGTGTTGGATGCAGTGACTCATGGGAGGACAAAAGGAACTCTATCCCTGTTAAGGCAGTAGGAAGATGGGGTGGGTGCAGGCGTCCAAGAACTGGAAAGGATATAAGTGAGGACAACATCCATAGTAAAGGAAGGGATACCCTATTTTTTGAAGGAGGGGGACATTTCTGATGTTCTAGAAAGGAAAGCACCAAGCTGGGAACAGATGCAATGGAGATGAAGGAACTGAAAAAAGGGAGTAGCATTTTTAGAAGAGACAAGGTGGGAATAGGTATAGTCAAGATAGCCATGGGAATTGGTAGGTTTGTAAAGATGTGGTAGACAATTTATATCCAGAAAGGGAAGCATGGAGATCTAGAAATGTGGCAGAGGTATCAGCAATGGACTAAGTGAATTTAAGGGCAAGGTGAAAGTTGGAAGCAAAGTGGATTAAATTGACTAGCTCAACATGTGTGTCTGAGTGGCACCAATGGAGTGCAGAAGGAGTTGGGGGCTTTACCAGGGAAGGCCAGGGACATTGTCTGTATGTTGCAGCGAGAACGGGTGAACCCAAATGTAGGACACTGACACGGAGGGAGCGTAATCAGAAGAGAGTTTATTAATGGCTGCAGGGAATGCCGGGGAGCAAGGATTAGGCAGAGGAAAGCCAAGGAGTGAGCGAGGCTGGACGGGGGATCAAACCCTGGTTGTTACAGTGAGAATGCAACATTTAACTACTAGGCCAGCAGAGAGTGTAGACCATTGGCGGGACGAGGCAGAGCAGGGATGCGGACAAGGAAATGATCGTGGCTGGGGGAGAACGGTGGGCGGCATGCCATACTCCTGTTAACACGGAGAGACAGAGTTAACACAGGCAAACAGCGTGGATGAACAGAAGAGCAGGAAGCAGGCAAAACTTTTCTTGACACAGGGTGTTGCTGGATCTCAACAGCAAACAGGAGACAGGCGGCAGGCAACACTTACCTTCACACGGAGCATTTAAATGGAAAGACGAATGGCAGGCAATGCTCATCTTGATACGGAGAGACAGAGTTACGCAGGTAAATGTCCGTACTGAAGTAAAACTTAGAATACACCATTCTAACCGGCTGGGAACGAGAATTACCGCACTGGCTGAAGCAACGGTCTGGCAATGAGTGGATGCAAAGCCAGGGTTTTTATGCTGTGGGTTTAGATAAGAATGAGGTGCCGCAATCGAGGAGCCCAGGAGAACACAGGGAAAAGGGAATTAGGAGAATAAGAGGAATTAACGGTCAGGACTGTGACACTGTACCACATAGCCAACAAAAAGGCAGGCATAGTTGGGACCCATGTGGGTGCCCATGGCTACACCTTGAGATTGGAGAAAGTGGGAGGAGTCAAAAGAGAAATTGTTGACAGTGAGGAGCAGGTCTGCCAGACGGAGGATATTGGTGGTGGACGGGAGCTGGATGAATCTTTTTTTGAGAAGAAGTGGAGAACTTTAACTCTATCCCCCTTCTTGATGGAGGATAGAAGTGTATAAGGACTGCATATCCATGGTGAAAGTGAGGCGGTCAAAGCCAGGAAATTGAAAGTTGTTGAGGAGATCAACAGCATGTAACGTGTGGTGGATGTAGGTGGGGAGGGACTGAAATGAGCAGTGTGGGTTAAGGGAACTATGAGTTTGGTGGCAGTGGATGGGAGATCTCCAGTGTTGATGAGGTTAGTGATGGTGTAGAATATCATAAGACCATAAGACAGAGGAGCAGAATTAGGTCATTTGACCCACTGAGACTACTCTGCCATTTCATCATGGCTGATCCAGTTACCCTCTCAGTCCCAATCTTCTGCCTTCTCCCCATATCCTTTCATGCCTTGAGTAATTAAGAATCTATCAACCTCTCCCTTAAATGTACCCAATGGCTTGGTCTCTACAGCTGCCTGCGGCTACGAATTCCACAGATTCACCACTCTCTGCCTAAAGAAATTCTTTCTCGTCTCCTTTCTAAAAGGATGCATGTCTATACTGAGGCAGTGTCCTCTGGTCCAAGGCTCTCCCACCATAGGAAATATCTTCTCCTCATCCACTCTACTGAGGCCTTTCAACACTCGATAGGTTTCAATGAGGTCACCCCTCATTCTCCTGAATTCCAGTGAGTAGAGGCCCAGAGCCATCAAACGCTCTTCATATGACAAGCCTTTCAATCCCTGATACAGTGGCCTGAAGGTCAGGAATGGGGTCCTTTTTAAGAGGAGGTGTCTAGGAATTGCCACCTGGCCTCAGCAAAGTAGAGGTCAGTCACCCCAACAGCACCCCTTCTGTCTGCGGGTTTGATGGTTATGTTGTGATTGGTGCAGAGAGACAGGAGGGCAGTGTGTTGAGGGAGGTAAGGTTCGAGGAGGAGAGAGGAGTGCTGAAGTCACTTGTCGGCAATTAAAGATGAAGGAGGTTCAAGAAGAGAAGGAGGGTTGGAGACTTGAGAACATGGGGCAGAGAATTCTTGCCAAAGAAGTAGGCTTAGAGATGGAGATGACAAAAGAAGAGCCGGAAGAAGAGCACGGCGTCATGGCAGACACAGAACTCACTGGGGTCCCGGCAAAGGAGGGCTCAGGTAGGGCTCTTGCTGAGGACAGAACTTTCTGCCTTAGTGAGGAGAATGCTGGAGGCAATAGTGAAGATAGGGCAAGGATTAGAGCTGGGATCAGAAGGGGGAGGAGAGCTGGTGACAACAAGGGGTGGGGGGAGGAAGCACGTAGGAATGCATATACAGTATTTGCATTTGATGAGAAAATTCAAATAGAAAGGCAATGCAATTTCAAGCAGCACTTCAGACTATGATCAAGGACACTGTATCAAGTAAAACATAAAATGATGCATAAAAAGATTATGAAGATTCCTATATTAAGCATATCATAAAATCAAGAGTATGATAAAATCAGTTACTTGATACCTATTTCTAATTGAAACTAAATCTCATGATTATTGTCTACTATATTAAGAACTAGAACCCATTACATTTCACAATAGGACAGATGGCCGTAAGTATGAAACTTCATCACTACAAAACAAAATTGATATCATTAATTTAGCACAGTGCAAGTCTTAACCTCGGAGGTATCTTGGAATTTTGCAGAGGTTTATTGTTAATCTGGCATCTGCTGCATTTCAAAGCTGGAAATTTCAGATACTTGATCTGTCATTAATACAATAATTACAAGTAAGTTCAGATAGTATTAAACTATGGACATATTTTATACCAAATATTATAATGAATCTCAGGCTTTTACATGATCTAAAGGCACATAAAAACTCATACATTTTGTTCACTTGCAATGAATTAATCTGCTATTTAAGTGACTCGAGAATGTAGATGCTGTTAACAGAGCTATCAATTGAATTTGGAAAGTAGAATTCTTCCAAAACTTTGCAAATATCCTGCAGGGTATCTATCCTTTGTTTCAGTAGGAAGATTCCAGCAATCAGAAATATTAAAATTGTTTTCTGTAACAAGTAGAAAATTGAAAAAGTAGCTCAACCTTTTAAACACAATTTGCTTAAAACTTTTGGGGAGGTAGTTGAATCATCCAAAGTGGACAAATTAGTCCAGAAATTAACTGCTAAATTGAACCCACGTATGATGTGAAGCTGCCAAATTTCAATTTTGAGAGGCTAAATGACTCAAGCGTTAGTGGTAAGTAACAGCAGCATAGCGGTTAGCAAAATGCTTTACAATGCCAGCAACCCGGGTCCATTTCTTTGTAAATGCAAATGGCGTTGGAAGTCAATGATTACCTGTATACCAAGGCTTTGTTTGAGATGTTACACATCCTGGTTATCATCTACCATTTTTGAACAGTTTCTACATGGTTATATGTAGCAAGTGTGAGCACATCATTTCAGAAAAGAGGGTGAGAAATCAGGTAATTACAGACCAGTAAACCAAACATCATGGAAGATGAGATGTCCAGAATTTATTATGAAGGAAGAGGGATATGGTCCAGGTGCAGGTCAGTGGGACTAGGTAGAAAAATGATTCGGCACAGCCAAGAATGGCCAAAAGGCCTGTTTCTGTGCTGTACTTTTCTATGGTTCTATGGTTCTAAGAAATAACAGAGCACACAGAAGATAATAATAGGATTAAACAGAATCAGCATAGGTTTATGGAAGGGAAAAGATGTTTCACAAATTTGCTGTAGTATCTAAGGTTTTAGCTGGCAGAATAGATGAGAGGAAGTGATTGGTTGTTAGGAATTGGGACTTACATAGGCTTTCAGAAACTGACACACAAGAATTAATTAAACAAAATTAAAGCATGTGAGATTGCGAATGACATGCTGACATGGAGTGATGATAGTTTAATGGACAGAAAGCAGTGAGAAGGAATAAACAAGTTATTCTTTGGTTGTAACTTGTGGGATGCCACAGAATTAATACTAGGGCTCCAGTTCTTTGGATGGGGGACCAAATAAATTGGTAAATTGGAAAATTGCTTAATTATAATCACAAGGTACAGTGAAAATCTTGTCTTTCATGCCATGCATACAGGTCAATCCACTACAACAGCGCACTGAGATAGTACAAGATAAAACAATAACAGAGTGCAAAATAGTGTTGCAGTTAAAAAGAAAGTGCAGTGCAGATAAACCGCATGAGATGAAGAGTGCTTGAAAGTATCAATAAGTTGTGGGAACAGTTCAATAACGGGGCAAGTAAAGTTGTGTAGCCCTCTGGTTCAAGAGCCTGACGGCTGAAGCGTAATAACTGTTTGTGAACTTGGTGGTGCAGGTCTTGATGGCATGTCCTGGGTGGTAAGGGTCCTTGATGATGGATGCTGCTTTCCAGATATGGTCAATAGTGGGAAAGGCTTTACCCATGATGGACTGGGCCATATCCACTGCTTTTTGTAGTCTTTTCCGTACAAGGGCACCGGTGGTTCCATACCAGGCCATGATGCAATCAATATACTCTCCACCACACATCTATAGAAGGTAGCAAAAGTTTTAGGTGATGTGATGAATCTTTATAAGCTTCTAAGAAAGTGGAGGTGCAGCTGTTCTTTCCTTGCAAAGGCAGTTACATGCTGGACCCAGAGCAGATCCTCTGAAATGATAACACCAAGCAATTTAAAGTTGCTGACCCTCTCTACTTCTGATCCTCTGATGAGTACAAGCCCATGGACCTCTGCTTTCCTCCTCCTGGTCAATAATCAGCTCTTTGGTCTTGCTGACATTGAGTGAGATGTTGTTGTTGTGAGACCACTCAGCCAGATTTTCAATCTCCCTCCCATATGCTGATTCGTCACCACCTTTTATTCAGCTAAAGACAGTGCTGTCAACAGCAAGCTTAAATATGGCATTGGAGCTGTGCTTAGCCACACAGTCATAAGTACAAAGCAAGGCACTAAACATCCAGCCTTATGGTGCACCTGTGCTGACAGAGATTGTGGTGAAGATGTTGTTACCAATCCAAACTGACTGGGGTCTGCAAGTGAGGAAATTGTGGATCCAGTTGCACAACGAGGTATTGAGTTCTAGGGCTTAGAACTTGGTGATTATTGTTTCCTGAAGTCAATGAGCAACTCCTTTAGTTTTGCTGACATTCAGGGAAAGGTTGTTGTATGAGGTCATGTCACTAGGCTCTCTGTCTCCTTCCTGTACTCTGACTCAGCATTATTAAGTTATCCAAATTTGCTGATGTTACAAAACCTGTATCTCACTACAGTAAGAAGGGAACCCAATGAAACTTCACCTCAGATATTCCAGATACAAATTGGACTCCTGACTTACGGGAAGATATACTTGCAACAGAGGAAATGGAATAAAGATTTATTGGATTGATCCCTGGGTTGACAAAGATGGGAGAATATTCCCCTATGAGCTGAGATTAAGTAGACTGGGCTCGTCCTCCCTTCAGTTCAGAAGAATAAGAAGTGCTATCATTGAAGTATACTTTGTATTGCATTTGGTAGATGTAGAGAGTTAATGTTTCATTTATTTTATTTTATTTAGAGTTGCATTGTGGAGCAGGCCTTTCCGGCCCAATGAGCCACACTACCCAGCAACCCTAGCCTAATCACAATGACGAATGGTACGTCTTTGGAATGTGGGTGGAAACCAGAGCAGCCAGAGGAAGCCACACACGGTCACAGGAATGACCTACAGACTTTGTATAGACAGCATCAAAACTGAATTCTGAGCTGTAATAGCTTGGCATGAACCACTATGCTACCGTGGCTCCCCGTTTGGTATATTTCCAGTTGGGGAATACAAATCCAGGGATTACAATCTGCAGTGAGAAGAAATGTGCTTCATCAGAAGTCAGTGAAAGACCATGAAGGTTCAATTGCTGGACATATTCAAGACAGAGCTGGACAAATTTTTGAATATAAATGGAATCCAGGGATTTGTCAATTGTAAGGGATTTGGTGGAAACAGCTGGCCTTCAGTATCATATGTTATCTTTCAAAAGGTAAAACCCAAGCCTAACCATTCTTTCCTCATAAGGAAAATTCTCCATTGCAGACAATGCACACCTCCTTTGAAGACACTTTGGTAATATCACATCTTTATTGTACTGATTCGACCCTGACAAAATACAGTGCTCCAGGCACTGTTTTGTTGGACTTTAGTACAGTTGCCACAGAACTTCTCTGTTCACCTCAGATAATGAAGGAGGAATGTAACCCAATAGCTCCTATATTATTCTGTCTACATGTGCTACTGCTATAAGACTTCATTTATTGGTTTATTTATTTTGAAATACAGCACAAAATATACTTCCTTCTTTTCCTTTACACTGTATACATCTATATCATACAACATATTCCGTATCTCCATGTACACGGAGCTTAGAAAAATAGAGGGCTATGGGTAACCTTGGGTAATTTCTAACTAAGTACATATTTGGCACAGCATTGTTGGCTGAAGGGTCTGTATTGTGCTGTAGGTTTTCTATGTTCCTATCTCGTTTTTCCTCCACAATTTCACACACAGAGTCTGAGAGCTGTACTGCATTAAATAGGTCTGCTAGCTCAACTCATCCATGCTGATCAGGTTGGCTACATGAGCTGGTCTCATTTTCCTGCATTTGGTCCATGTCCTTCTAAACATTTTCTATTCATGTACCTGAACACCAACACAAAGGATACTTCAGATGCTGGAAATTCAGAGGAACACACTCAAAATGTTGGAGATCAGGCAAAATCTATGGAAGGGAATAAAGAGTTGATGTTTCAGGCCAAGGCTGTTCATCAAACTATCAGACATAGGAGCATAATTACTCTATTTGGCTCATCAAATCAGATTGTGGATCAATCAAATTCTCTGCCTTCTCCACAAAATCTTTGGCACCTTTATGAATCAAGTTGGTATCAATCACAATGCCCAGTGACCTGGCCTCCACAGTCATCTGTAGAAATGAATTCCACAGATTCACCACCTTCTGGCTAAAGAAATTCCATCTCATCTCTTTTTCAAGGGGACATCTTCAAGGCCATGCCCTCTAGTCCTAGAGTCTCCCACCAATGGAAGTATCTTCTGCAACTCCACTCAACCTTTCAATATTCAGAAGGTTTCAATGAGAGCCCCCTCACCGCCCCTCACTACCATTCTTCTAAATGACAGTGAGTACAAGTCCAGCAGAACCATCAAATGCTCTTCATATGTAAACCTCATCACTCCGAGGATCCTTCTTGTAAACCTCATTTGGCCTTCCCCAATGCCAGCACATAATTTCTTAGAAATCAGGCCCAAAACAACTCACAATACTCCAAACGTAGTCTGACCAATGCCTTATAAAGTCTCAGCAGGACTCTGTATGTTTGTGTATGTTGTCCACGTACTTGTCCAAGTGCCTTTTAAATGTCATAATTATATCCACCTCTACCACTTCCTCTGGCAGCTCATTCCATATACCCAACCCCCGGGCTTCCTTTAACTCTTTCCCTTCATGCCTTACCCTGTGCACTCTAGCTTTAGACTTCCCAAGCCTGGCAAAATGAATGTGACTCTTCACCCTATCTCTGCTCCTAGTGAATTTTATATTCCTCCATAAGGTCACACATCAGCCTCCTGCACTCTAGAGAAAAAATCACAACTTATCCACTCTCTCTTCTTATAACTCAAGCATGCCAAGCCCGGCAAAAACCTTGTAGCTAGACTGCACAAAGTACAGTCTCAACAGCATCATGTATGACTGTAACAGTTGACATCCCAACATGTCCTTACAGACACCCATTGCCACCTTTCTCCTCACGTGACCAGTTCATTAGTATTTTCCACCATCTGCAGACTCACTACCAGTTGTAAAATCGGTGGTCACTTTTTATGTTTCTTCTCCAGACTTCCAAGTGAGTGTCTCTGTGACTAAATCTAAGTCATTGATATATATCCGCTACAAAAGACAAGAGAGTTTATGAGGAGTGTTGAGTACCCCAGCATGTACAATGGTGAGGTGAGGGCCCCCGTCGGTCAGAGTTGACCATGGGTATTGCGAGCTAGCTGTCTAGATACGCAAGTCTGGGCAGTGTGATACGGACAGCAAGCTGTTGCTCATGTAGCAAGCTCCCCCTCTCCATGCATCTGATGAAGCCAAAGCCACAGTAGTGACCGATAGAGTTTGGTACCAGCATCCTCACAGGAGTTGCCAGTCAACATTGAAATCAATGTCGGACTGCCTTAGGGACTCCAGCTGCACATTTTTTCTCTCGGCATTTACTCCCGAAGCCTTCCCCGTGAGCGGGTACAGCCGCAAGGCAGCGGAGCTTTGAGATCAGCGTTTTCCTTCTCCTGGATGAGCTGCCAACCACGGCTGACGAGCCCCGCCTGCCCGAAGCGACTGGTTTTAAGGTGCCAGCAGCCCGCCTTTGTTGTTTCTCCTGTCAGTAGTAACGGTTCCGCCGGGCTTTGTAGCTGAGCCACGTACAAAGCTGGACTTGGGTGTCAGAGGCTATTTGAGGGGCACGCCATTTAATGGGTAGTGAGAGCTTGTCCCCATTACCACCCCTGGCTATAACAACCTTAAGGAACACATACAATATTCCAGTCATTAAAACATCTGTTGGAAACTATTATTGCAGCAAATTATGGTTCCAAATTGTCGCTTTCCCATGGATCCCTTGATTGTTTATGTATCTGATGAATCTAGAGAACAGCTCAATGAGTGAGGGTTTTTGAAAGAGTGTGGGGATATATTTGTCTTGCACAGTTAGTGATATAAAGGTAAAGGGATTATCCAAAGTTAAAGGCTTAATCTAATGAAAGTTATGGAGTTGTAAAGTATTGTATCTGTTGTAAAATGTATCACAGTTATGCTTAAAAATTCATTTCTCAAGACACCATAGCAGATGGCGTGCAGCAATGTAAAGAGACACAGTTGCATTTCAGGGTTCCTGATAATGCTTCCAGGCAAGGATGTTGGAGTCATTTATATTTTAAATGAGACATTAAATTAGAAGTGGCTTTAAATGTGTTAAAGTCACAGAATAGCAAAGCTGGCAAATACTGATTAGGATTAAGATGAAATGAGTGAAACAGACTTCTTTAGTCAGTAGAACTTATCTATATTATTGACCGTACACATCATTTTTCTTCATGATGATCTATCTATTTATGAGTTACCTGATGAGAATACAATCTTGGAATTTAGTTTAAACATAAAAGATTCTGGAGAGGTTTGAAATACAGAGTAACACAGGAATTTAGTTTGGCTGACAGGTTACTTTTAAATCAAGTCGAGGGACACACACTCGAAGGACAAGGAGAAAAATGGTGAAGCAACATTTTAAAGTCAGGCCACTTCAATCTGTAGAGAGAGACTAGTCTCAAGGGAGACTTCATTGTAAACACAAAACAAGTTAAGAAATAGGAAGCTGAAAAAAGCTAGTCCACTATACAGTGTCACATAATATAATTAGCATTCCTTGCATGTGTGGGTTCAAGTGAAGGAAGGGTGTCAGCTATATCTATTGCCTCATACAAGCACATTGAAACTGTAAAATTACGCATCTTTACAGTTCAGATATGACCTGACTCACAGCAGTATTTTCAGACTATGTATCAATAAAACTGAAGAAGTGCACAAATAAGAGACACAAAATCTATTTCAGCGGCTTCTGTTTCTTATGCCCCTGGCTTTTGATAAAATATTGAATAGAACCAGCTTACTCAAGATTGTAGGACTTTCAGACATGGAACACAAATACCATTTAACTTAAAAGAATATTCAAGACACCCTATTTTATTAACACATATACACAAGGTTGGTTAAGTCAGGGCAAGCAGATTATAACTAAAAAAGAAAATGTCACTGGCAGTTATTCATCACAGTCACCCTGAGAAGCAAAGCATCTTCAAGGAAGTTAAATACCTGGGCCACATGTCAATCTATCCGAAGGACCACTTTATAATTAGTTTTTATGCTGAGATACTCTGATAGACTTAATTTCCATTTGTGCCTATAATAATTTATACTCTGTCAATTAATAACCTCTACCTAAGTGCCTATTGCAATTCTCAACGAGTAGTCGTGCAATTAGATTCATTGTTTTAACTGAGCTGATATGAATAAAGTATCATTAGAATGCATTCCGTCTCAAAAATTATCTTTGATGAATCAGGCAAAAGTAAGTTAACTCATTCTACTCGTGATTGTTCTGCAGTTCATACTGATTGAGGGACACATGACAATTTGTAGGTATGCCATGTTCTTACATTTTGAAATTTTTCCATGTTAAATACTTGTTTTCTTTCCCTAAAATCCAAGAGGCAGAGCCACATTCATATCCAGTTCATTAACACCTTGGCTATGCCTAACCAAATTCAGCAAGTTCTAAAGGTCTTTGTCATCCTCTGTCAAAGGAGTCTCCTACACTAGGATCATCCCAAACATCAAAATTAGCTGCCAGTTTATTTACTTCATGACCAACAGACCCCTTAGGCACTTCCCCACGTTCTTGAAAAGGAATCCTTTGGCTACACCCATGAGAGGAACTTGATCCAACACAGGAAACACCCAGGAAGAAATTTGACCTTGAATCATTGCCATTGAAAATGTATCTGGATCTAGTGCTCTCATTCCAAAGTTTGGCTCCTTCAAAGGAACTGAACTCAGGAAACAGCAACAGTAGTAGACTGCTGCAGATTCAAAAACAAGTTGCTCATACCTGCTACTCACAGTTTATTATTTTTCATCAGCCTATGAAACATTTCATCCCTCCCTATCTCTTGCCTGATGAGTGCTTCCTATAGTTTTAGTTATAGGTTAAGCTCATCAAATCCATGGGACCCATCACCTGCTCTTCGAACATCATTCCTATTAAAATGGCCTTTTCAGCCTTTGTCAGGGTTGCTCTTCATATCTTTCCCTGAAGCTTGAATATTGTTGTCTAACATAATGAGATTGTCCTTTCCTTGAGTGCTGGTACCAAATGATAGCCAAAGGACTTCTGGGCCAGTACTTCTCAAATTTAATCGTAGGATGTGAACATCCCTGTTGGTCCTGGAACTGAGAAGTCAATAATAAAATTGTCAATCAAATAGTGAGTCTGGAGTCATGTATAGGGAACAATGGTACACTTCTTTCTCTGCTAGACAGTAATAAACTGCAGATGTGTCTTTACAGCAATATGGAAGTTTTATGATCATGTAGAGTGATTGTATCTTTTAATTCATGAACGTTTACAGTACCTTGTAAAAGTATTCAGCCCCCAAACATTTGTTCACAAAAATAAGTATTATAACCAGGGATTTTGATCATTTTTTTAATTGTGAATCTTTGCTCCCTTTTTTTTGCAGTAGAGCCCAAAAAACAGGGAAAATTGTAAAGCATGAGAAACTAAAAATTCAAAAACTGAAACGTCAGTAGTTCAAAAGTATTCACTCCCCTTTTTTTCAGTACTTAGTTGAACTACCTCTCACAGCTATTACAGCCAGTAGTCTTTTTGGATAAGGCTCTGTTAGTTTTGCACTTTGTGATGGAACAAGATATGCCCATTCCTTGTGGTAAAATTCCTCAAGTAGTGTCAGGCTAGTTGGGGAGCAGTGGTGGACAGCAATCTTGAGGTCATAGTCATGGAATCATAGAAAAGTACAGGACAGAAAAGGGCCCTTCAGCCCATCTAGTCCATGCTGAATCCATTTAGACAGCCATCAACCTGCACATGGACCTTAGCCCTCCATACCTCTGTCATCCTTGTACCCATCCAAACTTCTCTTAAATGGTGGAATCAAACTTGCTTGCACCACTTGCACTGACAGCTCATTTCACATTCTCACAACCCTCTGAGTGAAGAAGTTTCCCCTCATGTTCCCCTTAAATGTTTCATCTTTCATCCTTAACCTCTACACTCCAGTTGTAGTCCCACCCAACCTCAGTGGAAAAAGCCTGCTTGCACTTAACCTATCTATAACCCCCAAAAGTTTGTACTGTATATCTCTATCAAATCTCCCCTCCAACTTCTACATTCTAAGGAAAAAAGTCCTGATCTATTCAATTTTTCCTTACAACTCAGGTCCTCCAGTCCTGGCAACATCCTTATTAACCTCCTCTGTACTCTTTCAACCTTATTTACACCTTTCCTGTAGATAGGTGACCAAAAATGCACATGATACTCCCAATTAGGCCTCGACAAATCTTATACAACTTCAGCATAACATCCCATCTCCTGTACTCAGTACTTTGATTTATGAAGGCTAATGTGCCAAAAGCTTTATTTATGCTCCTATCTACCTGTGACATCACCTTCAAAGATTCTTTTCCCAGATCCTGTTGTTCTATCCCACTCCTCAGTGTCCTACCATTCACTGTGTAAGAGCTACCCAGGTTGGTCATACCAAAGTGCAACACTTGTCTGCATTAAATTCCATTGACCATTTTTTAGCCCATTTGCCCAGCTGGTCCAGATCTGACTGCAAACTCTGATAGTGTTCCTCACTATCCATTGCACCCCCAGTCAGGGTGTCATTGACAAATTTGCTGATCCAGTTAACCATGTTATCATCCAGATTGCTGATACAAATGATAAACAAGAACTGACCCAGCACTGATTCCTGTGGCCCTCCACAAGTCACAGGCCTCCAGTCAGAGAGGCAGCCATCAACTACCAGTCTTTGGCTTTTCCCACGAAGACAATGTCTAATCCAGTTTACTACATTATATTGAATGCCAGGTGACTGAACCTTCTTGACTAACCTCCCACGTGGGACCTTGACAAATGCCTTGCTAAAGTCCATGTAGGCAACATCCACTGCCTTGTCTTCATCAATTTCCCTGGTAACATCCTCAAAAATGTCTATAACATTGGTTAGACACCACCTACCTTGCACAAAGCCATGCTGACTATCCATAATCATGTCTTTCCAAATAGTCATATATCCAGTCCCATAGAATACCTTTCAGTAACTTTCCCACTACTGATGTCAGGCTCACTGGCCTATGATTTCCTGGTTTATTTCTGGTGCCTTTCTTAAATAGCGGAACAACATTTGCTAACCTCCAATTCTCTGGTACTTCATCTGTTGCTAAGCATGATTTAAGTATGTCAGCTGGAGCCCCTGAAATTTTTGCACTTGCCTCCCACAGGGTCTGGGAGGACACCTTGTCAGGTACTGTGTATTTCTTCACCCTAATTTTCCTCCAAGTAATAAACACCTTGTTCTCTGTAATCTGTATAGGATCATTGACCTCACTGCTACTTTGACTCACTTCTGTAGACACTGTGTCTGTTTCCCAAGTAAATACAGCTGCAAAATATTCATTTACGATGTCCCACATCAGTTTTGGTTCCACGCATAGTTTGCTATTCTGATCTTCCAGAAAACCAATTTTGTCCCTTGCACTCCTTTTGCTCTTAACATATCTGTAGAATCCCTTAGGATTCTCTTTCAACTTGTCTGCTAGGGCAACTTCCTGCCTTCTTTTAGCTCTCCTGATTTCTTTCTTAAGTGTTCTCTTGCATTTCTTATACTCTATAAATACCTCATTTGTTCCTACCTGCTATGCACCTCCTTTTCTCCCTTAGTCAGGGCCTCAGTATCTCTGAAAACCAAGGTACTCTAAACCTGTTATCTTTACCTTTCTTTCTGACAGGCACATACAAGCTTTGTACTCTCAAAGTTTTACATTTCAAGGCCTCCCTCTTACCAAGTACAGCTTTGCCAGAAAAGTGTTCTGCCACTCTGGTTCCCATTACCCTGCAACTCTAATTCAGACCCCCATCACTCCCACCTCCCCATGAAGCACTAGTAAATCATCCTGGTAGGATATTAGTCCCCCTCCAGTTCAGGTGCAAACTATCTCTTCTGTATAGGTCCTATCTTTCCTGTATGAGAGCCCAATGATCCACATTCCTGCACCCTCCCTCCTGCAACTACTTTGTCACATGTTAAACTGTGTGATCTTCCTATGTCTGGCTTCACTGGCATGGGGCATAGATAGCAATCATGAGATCACAACCCAGTTCTCTGCAGTGCTTTAAAAAAGTTTTCAACCACCACAACTATTTTCACATTTTACTGTCTCATTTTCTAAATTTAAAACATCTTGAAGTAGGATTTCTGTCAACAATTCACTAAAAATTAAAAACCAAAATTGTGAGGCTGAAAAAGTATGCATCCCCTTTGCAAATTGCTATGCTAACTTTCCTTAGGTAAAATATTACTTAACAGCTAACTCAATTGTTGATGTGGAAAATTAGAGGATCACTTGTTTTCAATTAATTCGTAAGAATAAATACCCCTTCTCTCTGAGAGGTACAACAGTATGGTAGATTTTCAACAGCCCAAAGCAAAATGAAGACAAAAGAGCATTTAAGACATATCAAGGAAATGATAATAGAAAAGCACAAATCTGAGGAAGTGTACAAGACTATCTCAAAGGCACTGAACATACCTCGGAGCTCAATGCAGACCATCATGAAAAAGTGGAAAGATATGAAAGCACAGCCACACTTCCTTGGTCAGACCATCGCTCTAAGCTTGGTCGCTAGAGAGGAGTAGCAGTTGTAAGAGAGGCTGCAGTGAGGCCAATAGCCACTCTGAGTCAGTTAGAAGAGAGGCTGCAGTGAGGCCAACAGCCACTCTGAGTCAGTTGGAAGAGAGGCTGCAGTGAGGCCAACAGCCACTCTGAGTCAGTTGTAAGAGAGGCTGCAGTGAAGCCAACAGCCACTCTGAGTCAGTTGGAAGAGAGGCTGCAGTGAGGCCAACAGCCACTCTGAGTCAGTTGTAAGAGAGGCTGCAGTGAGGCCAACAGCCACTCTGAGTCAGTTGTAAGAGAGGCTGCAGTGAGGCCAACAGCCACTCTGAGTCAGTTGGAAGAGAGGCTGCAGTGAGGCCAACAGCCACTCTGAGACAGTTGCAGGCATCAGTGGCTGCAACTGGTGATGAAGTTCGCGGCCCCACAGTCTCTAAGATCTTGCACAAAAAGGGTATTTATGGAAGAGTGGAAAGGAAGAAGCCCCAGCTAAAAAAAACATATCTTTGCCCATCAAGACTTTACAAAGTATCACTATAAAGATGTGGAAGGTCTTGTGGTCGGATGAGACTAAAGTGAAACTTTTTGGCCTCAACATTAAGTGGTATATGTGGCAAAAATCTAATATTGAGCATTAGCCAGCTAACACCACCCCTACTGTAATGTATGGTAGAAGGGATGCTTTTCAGCAGCAAGGACTGGAAATCTGGTCAGGATTGATGTGAAGATGAATGCTGCTAAATACAGAGAGATCCGGGATAAAAATCCTGCTGGTCTCTGCCAGAAAGCTTAAATTGTTCATCTTTCAGCAGAACAATGACCCAAAGCACACTGCCAGAGCAACCATGGAGTAGATTCAAATGAGGAAAATTAATGTCCTTGAGTGACCCTCTGACCTTAACCCGATTGAACATCTCAGGCAAGACTTCAAGAATGCTGTCCTCCACCACTCCCCAATTAACCTGGCACAGCTTGAGCAATTTTGCAAGAAGGAATAGGCAAATCTTGCTCCATCACGTTGGGCAAACTAATGGAGAGTTATCCAAATGACTACAGGCTATAATAGCTGGAAGGATGTGGGAGGTGCTTCAACTAACTACTAAGCAATGGAGAATGAATACTTTTGAATGCTGTCATCTCAGTTTTTAAATTTTTAGGTTTTCATGCTTTCAAATTTTCTCTGTTTTGGGGTACTACCATTAAAAAGGAGCATGTGACTGTCAAGTAAAAATTCTCTGTTAAATTTATCAAAATCCCTGGTTTATGTGAACAAAGGGTAGGAGCTGAATACTTTATCAAGGCACTGTATATAGCTACCTTATGCACAGTCTTTACATTTATTGCATTTTTATTATTGTCTTCTTTACCTTACTGTGTCTTTACTTGCTGCATCAGATCCAGAGAAACAATTATTTTGTTCTCCTTAACACTTGTGTACTGAAAATGGCATTAAACAATCTTGTAAGTTGGAGCATCATCTTTATTTCATTCTTCAACGAGTCTTTGGCTTCTAAGTTCAGACTGTAAAGATGTCCATTTCTCCAGTCAAGCTTCAGATTACATATCTGAGCAATCTCCTGTCAGATCAGCAAAGACTTGAGCTCAATCCATTTATCTGGCAAGACTAGCTATGTCACTGAACTTCTCTGGCTATGCTCTGAAGCTGATCCCAGAGAAGCACTAATCACATTGCACCTCATTTTACTTAGACAATGCAGTGTTCAACAAGCCTTGATGGCAGTAAACATAAAGCAAAATACTGCACGTGCTTAAAGCCTCAAATAAAAACAGGAAACTTCAGAAATATTTATCACGTCAGACAGCAACTACAGAATCAGCAACAAATTCAAGGCTCTAGGTAACTGACCTTCAACCAGATCATTGGGTCACTGTTTTGAAATTTTAACCCTGTTGCACTACCATTAATAATGCATGTCCTGCTTAATATATCTAATATTTTGCAACACCCACAAAATGCTGGAGGAACACAGCAGACCAGGCAGCATCTATGGAACAGAGTAAACAGTCAATGTCTTGGGACAAGACCCTTCATCGGGACTGGAGGAAAAGATGAGAACTTCTCATCTTTTTTCCAGTCCTGATGGATGGTCTCGGCCCGAAACCTCCATTGTTTACTCTTTTCCATAGATGCTGCCTGGCCTGCTGTGTTCCTCCAGCATTTTGTGGGTGTTATGTGGATTTCCAGCATCTGTGGATTTTCTCATCCATATCTAATAAATTGCCTATTTGTAGATTTTTCTTGGCGTTTTGGAGAAAGAAAGACGTTATAGGAAATGGCATGAAAGCAATGGTGCGTAATTCTGTTCTGGTTCTTTGTGGTGGCTCTTTCTCTTGACTATGCCCTGATTTGGTAAGATTCCAGTCTCGTAATAGAAGTGGAAAGCTTATTCCAGTTTCTGGCAGCTTTCCAAATTGAAATTGCCAAAATCACCAGCCCCATGGAGAGCATGCATCAAAGTTGGGACATGTTATATAAATCTCTCAGATACATCTGGAAGGAACATGCTGCACAAATTCTCAATGCATCTGTCACATTCATAGCTAGAACAAAATCTGCTCATGTGCTGTAACAGTTTTGTAATACTTTGGCCTCAGAACTGTCCATTGTTCTGTCTTAGCATCCACCGAGTTCCATCGTCTGGAGAGGCAACTGTATTTGGACAGCTCCTAAAATGAGAACAGCTTCCAATACGCATGATGGTGTAACAACTCCAATTGTCACATCTAAAATGCAAATAGATCTTTGGGGTGTCCCTTCCTTGGCCACATTCCTACAGAATTTACTAACAGCCCTATGGGATTCTGATGGCTTCATGCAAACGATCACCCCTAGCCCTGCCAAGAGCAACAGCTACTTGAAAAGGCGCACTTAAGTTGCAACAGTGAATAGTTAACTCACTTTCCATGTGCAATACACATGACAATATGATTTGTAGGCAATAGGGCACGCTCATAGATATTTCTTGAATAATTTTCCCACTACTAGCTTTAACACAAAAGTACAATTGTTAAGATGAACAGCAAAAATGAAGTAGGTACCTTTTATGACAAGGATCAATGGAAAAGGAACACATATCCCTTGCAGAAACCTTTTCATATGAGCAATTAAACTATTGGGTGCTGTCCAGGCAGAGCTATCATATGTCAAAACAATAAAGCATTTAATCTGCCTTATACACAGCCAAAGCACGGAATTCAAGCATTTCCAGATCACGTTGAAATGTAGTGGTGAGTTTCTTCAGTTTATCCTTTATAGCCTTGGCAGCAGGCCCATTAGGCTTGTTAGAATGGAACTGTGCATCAAATCTGCTTTTTCTTTTCTCTAAGACCTTAGTACAACTTTTTTTATGTTAATGATTTGCAAGGAGCCAGACACAGAACCGCAATGAACCCTAAAGTTTCAAAGCATCTATGCACTGTAAGCAACTGCAGTTTCAAGAGTTCTGAGCAAACTTGCAAAATCTCCAAGCATGGCTCTTACAGTGATGTCTCTCAGCAGAGTATCATGGGATCAGCATTTTGTATCTCTAACAAACTGCAGAGAATTGTTGAAGCAGAGGTGAACCCCAGGAAACAGATCTGAGATATGGGGTTTGCCCTCCTCACTATCAAGAAACATAAGAACACCTCAAAATAACCATGAATACATCTCATCTCTTGCTGAAATTATAGTGACGAAATCCCCGTCAGCAGATTAGGTAAATTTCTTATTACCCTGTAATGTCAAATAAGTAAACAAATCTGTGTCTGCAACAGGCATACAGGGGATTTGATTAACTTGCTGTGACGAGAGACCCAGGTGTGGATGGTAATACACAAGTGTTGGAGTATCCAAGATTAGAATCAAGACACGATTTCGAGACTGAGATGAAAACAGGGTCCTTGACTAGATGCTAGATGAGAACCTGACAAGACTAGGCGAGAATCCAAACAAGACACAAATCTAAAATGCAATCACAGACCAGTTGAGCTAATGACTGAACACCAAACCTGAGTTCAGGTGCTTTTCAAACGTCCAAGTCGTGGCTGCCAATTTGCAGAGCAGACTAGAATTTTTGAAGGGGCCATACCAGCTATCCATACTCAGAAAAAATGGAGCGTCTAAATGCTGGAGAATGGTGTGGTCGGATGTGTACTGTAACACTTGCAGGAGTTCAAATCTTTATCTCAGAAGAAATGCTGAGTTGGAGTTAGACCTCTTTGATGAAGCCCCAATGGCCTTTGATATTCAATAAAGAATTAATTAAACTAATAATGCATTTCTCAAAATTTAGTGAAGATACCAAAGATACAACTAAAAGAATTAGGGCTTAATATTCCAACTGGGCTTCATTATTAACATCTGTCAACCTTGAAGCAAGGACTGACCTACCTCATATTAACATGATCAGATTGCATTGTTAAGCTCCCAGCCCATATGAAGTCTGGCTTTGAAATTCATTGAAGTATGTGGAAGAAGGACAAAACTGCATTTAAGTAGCTCTTTATAAAGACTGCTGATGTTTTTAATCTGTGTTGGGCCTTTAGTGTTGACTGACAAAGATACCTAATCTAGAACAAGAAAGCAAGCCCAGTGTGTTGTTGGTGGAGACAAAGTAAAGTGAGTGGAAAGACAGTAAAATATTTCAGATTTCATTTCCATTTTTTCTGCTAATCTCACTATAGAACTCCTTAAGCACCCTTCCATTTTCAGTGTCCCTGTAGATCTGCAAATGCAGTTTAAAAGGGGAGGCTGAGTTTCTGAGTACAACGTTGATGTACTGTAAGTATCTGAAGATTGTAATGAAAATATAAGCAATATTTTATACTATTGAACTGAGAGGTAGTAACAGAATTAATACAATATTTGAACAGAAAACTGACTGCATGGTATGTAGATGAATATCTACACTAACTGAAATTCATATCATCTTCAAGTCCAGAGGGTCATGGAGGATATCAGCAGGGAATTAAGATTGGTCATAAGGGTGCAGAGAAGTGGCGGCTCAGTTACATCAAGTGGGAATGCAAGTATGCAACTTCATATCAGGCTTTTAACCAATACTAGAGTGGTTCTGAAACGCCATTGAATTCTCTGTTGAGACCTGCTCTTGTAGTCAAACTGACACAGTTTATGAAGAATATGTGGGCAGTTAGAAACTATAGTGGTGGCTTCAAATCTGGAGTGATGGTGATTGCATTGCACCTGCCCAGCTGACTCCAAATCTTCACACAACGTGGATCAAACAAGGTACATGAATGTATGTAGCAATCCGATTTTAGTTAAGAATTCACTTGCATTGAATGTAAAAGCATTGCACTGTGCGAGGAATCTCCAGAGTATTGTCAGAAGAATATGAAAGTTATGGACCTTTTTTTTAAATGTCTTGTTTATTTGAGATCTCCCAGCCATCTACTGATACTGACCAGTGGTAATTATGAAAAATTAAATGTACCTCTAGCTCTGCATTTTATCCAAAATAATTTCTGCTATGTGATTCTGGCTTTATTCTCCTTCTGCAAATTGAAATCTGATTACTCTCATCTCTTCAGTGAATTTGTAAACCAGCCACATAGCAGAACCTTGCAACAAATCGTGAGAATTCTTGTTGAAAGCCAGAAGTTTATGTTCAGACCTCACTTTGCATTGTTCTTTACGTTCGCTTAGGATGACAGAAATGTTAACTTGTGCAGGTCAGCTGTAAGTACTCGGTCAAGAAAGGAAATAGCCGGAAGTGGGTTACATAAGACACACTACACGTGCTCTGAAACAGGCAGTCAGCATGATCACGTTCGTTTCCCAGCTGGTGGGTAGTATTAAAATCGATTGGTCAGTCCTTTTATATTCCTGCTTTGGGTCAGCTCAGACCAAGATCATCTAATAGCGTTAATGTATTTATTTCATATTTTAAATTTTAAATGTTAACGTTCGTCTGTGATAGGTATACACATATGAGTATTTAATTTGCAAATGGGTGGTAACTTCAGAACAAAGATCAAGCAAGCACTAACCAAACTCAATCGGCATATCTGTAGAACCACACACAGAACTTCCTAAACAGCTATCTTTGATTTAACTTTCAGCATTGTCACATTTACTGTGTAACTGTACATATATATATATACAGAAACCTATGTGTATTTTAAAATACACTATCATGTTGACACAAGAAAAAAAAATCCCATTATCTTTCAATAGCAGCCAACGTTGCAATGACATTCATAGGTTGCATATTAAGCTAGACATATGGATACCATGTCAAGCACAATTGTCTATTATAAATAGAACAGTATTGTTATTTTCTCTCCTGAGCAGTAGTCAGCCAGCGACATTTTGGCATTATTTTAATACATTCCCTTCAATATCTGGGGCTTGTTTGACATATATGTAAACATGGTTGCTGTCGTGACACACAGGGTTGCCAGGAAAGAAATTAAGTGGAGGTCATATACATGTAAGGAGGAAATATGAAACTGATTTGGAAATGCATATTTTTGAATGGTATTACATTATATAGTGGATAAAACAGTGGCAAATTTAAATGTATCGGTTACACATTTTTACCTAACAAAAGATAGGTTCACTCGCAGAAATTTGGCCGCTGTTTCTATAATAGCCCCCTGTTGCAGGCACATTACACGAACAGTTACGCATTAATCCACATAAAATAGTTCCATTCCACAGCAACAGCTGATTAGAATGTTGACCAGGGTTTACTACTGTCACGATGGTATTGTCACAGTTTGTACAGAGGTTGCAGCTGTATAATACAACCACAAAATGAGCTACTTAGAAAAACTGATACCGAGCTGCACAACACGACTGCAATAAAACAGAAACGTTAATACTTTCTATTACTAGCACATCACCTAACAATGAACATCCAGAGCCAGCGAAGGTCAATGTGTGCATTGCAGTTGCATGTAATTCAATCCATGCTTCTGCATAATTCAGATACTCTATATTTTTCACTCTCTCACAAATTGTCAAACACCTTCCAAGCCTATTTCTCGGCTTGTACCAAAAAGAGTGAACAAATGTTCAACTGGTCACTTGAAAAGATTTAGTCCTAACCTCACAAACACAACTTCTATTAATCCCTTGTTTAATTTGATTTATAGTTTAGTTCATTATCCTTTTTATATTAGTAATTATTTCTAAAATACTAGAGAGCCACCTTATTCCAGAGTTCTTCTAAGCATTTGATTTAAGGCCAGACAGCACAAAATCATGAGGTTCATAATGCTGGACTCTGTCTTTCTGAGGTCTGACATTTCAAAATATTTATTGCTCTTCTGCATTACTGCATTCCTTATAGATCTTAAGGTGATTGGTGGTTTTTAACCATAGTGCAATTAATAAAATCTGCAATCATTCATTTTTATTATTTATCCATGCTGCATATTAAAAGAGCCAATTCTCTGTCTACATTAAGATAAGGAAGTCAGTTCAAGAGCTTGTCTGATGCATAATAAACAGATAATTTTCAGATGTAGACCTCCCTTGCTGCATTCGGTCTGAAGCTGTTCCAACCGAAAGCACAGATTCTTTAATATTTTATTGATCAGATCTAAACCTTCTGCCCAAAGTGGCAATTAAATTTCAATTAAACTGACTGAATGCATCATATTAAATTTCAGCGCTTTACGAGCTATCAGATAATGCTGCAGGACAAATCTTCAGTATGATCACACACTTTTCAAATTATATTATCCTGTTCATTCACAATAAAAATGACAGTTTTAGGTATACTTTCAATATTTCTTGAGTATAAACCCTCTAATGAACACATTTTACAGTCTTTAAATCAATTATTATTAGATATTTTAATAAAGGGAATTGAGCACTTTGTTTTATACACTGCAGAGAAGTTATTATAATATTACACTGTCTGCATGTACTGGACAGTAATGGCGACACATTGAATAGATTTTTCAATGGCTTAAAGTAATTTTCAAAATTTAATTAGTGGGCAAAATAAAGAGATTTACATATCCAATATAACTTTTTCTATTAATGAAACTTTATCATGGTGAATTAAGGAACATTTTGTTTTTCATTTCCTAATGATTACAAATGAAACAGATTACTACACGTTCATTTGTTATTAAGAATAAATTCTAATCTGCTTTGTGTTCAGAATGTTACATAGCAATTAACTCCTGTGTGTTAAGCGCAGGTGCAAAGGACAGTTGTTGTAAGGCTCAATGCAACATAAAAGATTATGGGAATTTCAAATACAAAAATGGTCCTGTAACATAAAAGAACTGATAGATTTTTGCTTGCATCGTATCTTGAGAAAATACTTTCTCCTGTGCCCTCCTCCTTCTATTTCTTTGTGCCTGCATGTCTCATGTATCCTTTCATCCTTGTTTCAATGACTTTGTCATACATTTGCTGCTTCTTTCTGTAATATTGCCACTGAAAAACCACATCAAGCAAACTCCTGAATCTGCAGTGAGTAATTTAGTACCTATACGCAATCGCAATTTCAGGGCTCACTGCTTGTTTTTCTAAAATGTACTTTAGGAATTAGTTACTCCAACCACAAATCAGTTGAATTTATGCACAGTTGTAACACAGTTTATGGCCTCATGGTACATTGCTTCAAAAACAGCAGATGTGAAATTATGATAAATATAATGAAGGTTTTTGCCTGATCTAGTGAAGTAGAGAGAGATCTGGAGCGTGTTTACCTATCCCATACAGTACATTTAATGTCTTAGTCAGGTCTCCTGACAACAGCTGATTAATGTCCTCATCTCTTTTATTAAAGATAAGAGTAGCACTGCAGTCAGGAGATAGAAAGCACACCATAAATCTTCGTAAAATGAGCAGTCAAATAATCACTCATCAGAAATGAAATCTACATATATTAACACTAACACTCAGCCTTCCATGTGCATAACCGTTAAAAAAACATAAAAGAGTGTACATTCTGTAAATTTTCATTTTTCACAAGGACTAGTCGGTTAATGTTAGAGTTCTCGTAACCTGGATGCAGAGAATTCACCATTTAAATGCATATTTGAAAGGACCAGATGCCCTGTCATTACGTTAAGAGCATTGAGCAGGCAACAATTAAGCGATTCAGTGGAAAGACATAATGCTGATCTATGCTAGCAATTAATCACAGAATACATTAGACAGTGATGGGTGACCTACAAATTTTTGACAAAATAATTTTTCATCATGTTGCTGATTTCTTAGCTTAATATGCCTGCAAGGCACAAAGTCCAAACCTGTCATTTATTCCATCTCTTCTTGACAGGCGGCAACCTGTCTTCCAGACAAAATGAACATTATCTGTGCTAGCTAGACATTTAGTGCAGGGCTTAGCTTATGACTAATGATAATAGGCAAGCAGATATGTTTGAATCTGGAATAATGTTCTCTTTGTTAGGGAATTTTTTTAAAAAGGAAAGAAATAGGTTTACTGTCTACAGAATTAAACATAATAAGCCACCTTCAGAAACACAGTAACACTATTATTTACACATTTTTATATTATTTAACTGTATCTGCCTAGCCAAAATTCCAAACATTCACTAATACTTGAGATTTTTGTGGTGGGATCATTATGTGTAATTGTGGATTATTTATAATTATCCAACAGTTTTGATTATATAATCAACTCAGATCAGTTATATTGATCCCTCCTTCTTAATTCACAATTTTTCGACAATGGAACCATTTTAGTGTCTTAGTTAGTTAATGCGATATGTACTATACCACAGCAACCAATACTTGAAAAAGTTTGACATACAATACAGTGAAATTTTCAGTCTTTGAGCTTTGTAGATAATATTTCCAACCTTCCTATATATACTTTACCTTTCCACACCTCAGTTCCATCAATTGATTACAAAATGAGCTTTGACGGTCATTTGATAGCAGCAAAGAATTGCTACCAATGAGATAGACAATTCTGAATACGCACCATTTTATTTTTCACAAATATTCAAATGTGAAGGGATGTTATACTGAGTGTTAATGCAACTTAACTACAAAACTTCAGTCAGCAGAGTGGAAAATGAGCAATGATTCTGTTACTTCCGATTTCTTTTAAATTTAATGTTCTTAACTTTTCAAAACCAACATTTGTGTCATGCCGCTTTCTCTGTGTTATATTTTCACTGGCTGCAACTTGTTTATTCATTACCTTTAGTTTCACGAGCATATGAATCGGTCATCACAGAAGCTTTCATCCATGTGTTCTATCATTAGCAAATTCATTACAATCTGGCTTGCAGAGTCCACTTATCTGGAACAAGTACAGGCACTTTCAATTAATGAAACAGCAATGTGCTACCTGTAACATTGGAGTAATTTATATAGAGCTTAGTCCTTGTCACTCAGAAACTTTTGCTTCAATAACAAAATGACTTTCTTCCTAATTATCCCTCCCTTATATTGACAAACTAAGCTCTGAAACAGCTTGAAGATAAAGCACCAAAGTAAATATTAATCCAGCTAAGGAGCAGGTCACTTTTGTTTAATGTCCAAATGCATGAAGTAAAATGGAAATTGTTTGTCTTAGTATTAGTGGAATGTGCATTTACTTGATATATATCCATTTCTCAGCTCCTAGAGTTTGTGTTTGTAAGACAAATGGACTGAATCAGAAATATGTTGTATGATCTTATTGTTCTCATTTAAATAACAAATTAAAGAAATGCTTTCTGAGTTTAATCAAGTAGTAGCATATTTATTTTGCCTGTGTTTTAAGCTACATCTTACCATTACAACTGAAGAGTAAAACTTTCCAATACTCCTTTTCCAATATTTTCCAGACATGAAATCATTAAACAAGAAAACCAGCAGGATAAAGATCATGATTCTATGACAGACTTTATCCCTTAGTTTCTGATCAAGGTTTCTATGAACAAGTTTAGTTTAATTTGAAAGATTTTTTTTATAATATTTCAATTTCTTCCTTTCACTTGTGAGATGCAGTTTTGAAACTGCTGTGTCTTTTCTAAAATATATTCTATCTCATCATTTATTCTCTGTGAACTGCACAATAAGTAGGTTATCTTCACCCTTCCCAACTTGGCCAGTAAACTTACTCCCATTGGGGAAGCTGCGCACTTTTTATTTCCACTGACTCTGACAAAAGTGATCAAGCAGATTAGGATCTGGAAAACAAACCCAGGTTGACATCTCCTTCCTTTCCTTTTCACTTTTATTGAGACAATTGTAGAATCTTTGGTAAGTTCTCAATGCAAATAACAGAGCATCGAAAAGAGATTGAACCTGAAGGACTCCTCGACTTAAGCTTTGCACCACATCAGATGGTGTATTAATTTAATCAGCTGTCAAGTTTTTACAGTATGGAGTGCAACTTATCACAAACATAGGATACTTCATTGCATGAAAACACAATTCATTATGTGATAAGATATAAAGGAACTAGGTTGATGTTGTAAATTCTCTCAATGATTATAGACTGGGGTGGCATGTTAGCGTAGTGGTTAGCACAACAATTTGCAGTACAGGAGACAGGGGTTCAATTCCCACCACTGCCATAAGGAGTTTGCACATTCTCCCCATGACTGTGAGGGTTTCTTCTGGGTGCTCTAGTTTCCTCCCACAGTCCAAAGACATACTGTTGGTAGGTTAGTTGATCAGTGCAAATTGTCCCATGGTTAGGCTAGGATTAAATCACGAATTGCTGGGCAGCACAGCTCAAAAAGCCGGAAAGGCCTATTTCATTCTGTCAATAAAAAAATTAAATTATGACCTAGCAAAAGGTGAGGATGTTATAAAATTTTGATACAGATAAAATATGATGAAAGGAAGACTGAGGCTTTGGCTGTAGGGATGAGCTTTAACTTTCAAGTTAGGTGGACAAGGAAGTCAAACGGCTTTTCCACTCTTATGTTCTCCTGGCTTGGCATCATTATGATCATATGATGTAAACAGAAGACTTCTTAAACCAGCATGAAAGCACCATTATATTCATGGGAGACAGCAGGAAATACTTTTATAGGATCTCACTGAGGCTTGCACAGCCTTAGTCAGCAGCCAGTGAATATGATGAAATTGCCTTCAGATGAGGGGGAAAATATGCCCTTTTTGTAGATCAGAGGAACAGGAAATATTCTCCTGCCTCTATCAATAAAATTGTAATTACACCTTCTCCAGACTTCTTTCTTGTTAAGATCCAAACACAAATAATGCCCGTTCTACATCCCCGGATGCCACCCCAGAAACTGCTAGATGGCTGTTCACAAATATTGGTGGAGAACATATATGATTTTTCAAGCTACTTGAGGAAGAAATTACTTTTCAGTGATACAGTGGGATTCAATTAACCCTAGGATGGTGGTTTAGCCTCTGAGTTCATTCTGCAGGTATCTTGCTGGTTACTCCAAACCCAATTGGATTAAAATAAACTTTTTTATTTTTTTCTGATTTCACCCCTCCCCACTCCCCTTTTGTCTGAAGATCCTTCTGACTTCACTTGGTGACACCCCTGGTGCAAAGGGCTGCCTTCTTACCATTGACTTTGCAGGCAAGGAGTTGAGGATGTTGTACTGGGCCAACAATTACTTGAGTTTCTAAGGGAATGCTACACTTTCAGAAGTGCACAGTCACATGTGAGATTAAACTAATGGCCTGGTAAAAGATGCCATGGTACTTAAAAGAGAACAGGGGAGCTGTCCTTGGTCACCTTGTCCAATATTTATTCCTTAAGCGATTGAGATAGCTGATCACTAATGCTTGTGAAAACTTGCTGCTTAGATATTGACAGCTGCATTTCAGTTTTTGAACAGTGATTAGATTTGAAAAGTACTTACTTGTTGTAAAGCACTTTGGGGTGACCTGAAAAAAAGTTGCAAGCCAAATAAATGTAAGTCATTTTTTTTTCCACTTTTAAATGATAGTGATTTTTTTTTCCTCGGATTGCAGTAATCTTCATTACTAGCCATGTAAACTTTCACTGTTGCAGTAGGTTTATTTTACTGAAGTGATTTATGGTTTATTTATTATTTCAACGGTAATGGTTTGGCAGTGTAGTCACGAGAGTTATGAGTGTATTTGATCCAGTTAAAGCTGCAGAGTGAAACTGGTGCATTTTTCATTTAGAATTTATTGTGATAAGGATTTTGTGGGTACTTTTTTCCCATCACTGAAAACCCTCATTGCTTAGAAATGGTTCAAAGAAAATTATTCTTTTATCTACCTTGTAGCCATTTAAGGTAAAGGATGTTCTACTCAGTCCCATTGTCTGGAAGCATCTGAATAAAAGGCAATGGTCAACTGTATGATGTAACAGCCAGCAAGATCTCAGCATAACATATTTTTCATAGTCTTTGTATACAGGTATTTCGGCCAGCATCTTAACTGTGTTTTGTGAATTGTGCAAGATTCTTGATGATTTTGACTACTATTTTCATTTAGATTCAATAGAATCTTCAAAATCTTTAATAAGCACTCGCAGACTAAGAACATATTCATTGATCTTTTGATCTATTAACTTAAATTGTTTGGTTTTGTTGCTAATAATACCATTGTCCTCCTTTCATGGATGTTTCTGAGTGAATTCTTTTGTCGTTTTATGAAGAGAATATTGTCTCTTGTATCTTTTTACTACTGCTGTCATAAGACAAGATTAATGTTCTGACTTAACTGGGAAAAGCAACCCCAAAGATAGATCCATTTATCTACATGCTATCAGTAAATGTGTTACAGCTTTTAATCAAAGAAAGCCTTTTCTGGATTTGTTATAACTGCAGATACAAAGTGCCTATATACTGGTCTGTGAACCATGATAATATTAACTGTTGAGAGATTTCATTCAGACATTTCATTTTGTTCTGAAAAAATATCTTTTAAGTAAGTCTTTTGCAGTATTTTACTTTTAATTTTCTTTTGAATTGAAGCAATTATGATCAAAAGCAAAATTTTAGAAAATACATTATTAACTGACACTTTCTGATGGAAGCTTTCCAGAGAGGCAGAGCCTGAAGAAGGAAACATCCATCATAAAGTGCACTCCTCTCACTACTATCATCAGGGAAGAGGTACAGGAGTCAGAAGATCCACATTCAATGATTTAGGAACAACTCCTTCCCATCCACCATCAGATTCCTAATGTCTCCATGAACCCATGAACACAAACTCACTATTCCACTTTTTGCTCCATTATTTATTTTTGTAAGTTTAGCTTTTTATGTCTTTACACGGCACTGCTGCCGAGAACAATAAATTTTATGTCATGGGTTAGTGATAATAAATCTGCTTCTGATTCCGAGACAGATGATCACCCAACAGACTTGCATGTATTCTCAGTGACACAGGAGTCACCACGTGAGCTAGGGGAAATTCAGGCAATAGACGAACCAGTTGAGCACTTCCGTGAAATCACTGGAACACATCACACAAACCTTAAGATAGCCTTAGTTTAGCAGAGCTTGATTCCGTTAACCTTTCTGAACTAGACAGATCTTAAATTCTCCTGAACTGCCTTGTGACATTTTTGTGTGCTCAGGGGCAGCATATAAAAGGAAGTTACTTGTGGAAGCAGAAGCAATGGATGCGCATCCACTGTACCATGCAATCCCCTCACACCCATCACTTGAAATCAGCAAGTGTCATTTGAACAAAAAAAGTCTGGGGAAGTCAATATTTCTCACTGAGAGGGTAGAGGGAAGATAGCCAATGCAATGAGATGGGAGGGAGGGATGAGACAGGGCTGGTAAATGTTAGATGGATTCAGGTGAGAGAAGGATGATGGTGCATGGAACTAGATGAGGAAAGGAAGTGTAGGCCAAGAGAGAAGAAGCCCAGGTGGATAGGTGTTTTGGCAGATGGAACCTGTGTGGGCAGGGTATCAAACTTTGTTCTAATATTTCCTGATATATTACTTGGTAATATTTCTACGAATCTGTTTAGCACCTCTCTCGATGTCAAAGGCACTCTATAACTTTTAATTTTAGTGTTGTTATCATTAATAGGTATCACAGTAAGGCTATGGATTAAGAAAGCTCTTAAAACTTAAAAAAGTGAAGCAAATAAGAGAACTTTAAGGATAAAATACCAAAGTTTAAAGCATTAGCAGTTTAAAATGTGACTACCAGTCACATTTACATTTAAATTTACAGATGATCAAAAGATGAGAAGGAAGAGAAGGAAGAGAAGGAAGGAAGAGATATCCTGGATCAGGAAGTTTACTAAACCCCCAGCATAATCACACCAGTGGCAAATGTTCCTTCAACTAAAAAAATCTCTAAGCTCTGTAATTCTCCCCTTAAACCCCTCCACTTTTGCATCTTTCGCCAAGCATTTAGTCATTTGTCCTAACATATCCTTACATGTGTATTAAACTTTCTTTGCTACCAGCCTGTGAAGTGCTTTAAAATATACTGATGTTAATTAAGCCATAAAGATAAAAGTTAATGCCACTTGTGGCACAATGAATTGCCCAGGTGTGCTAAATAATCTAAACGTCTGCATATGGAGACAGGAACAATGAAAATACTTTGACGTCAAGAAACATCTAAGCATTGGAAATAAATATGGCCGTGTAAGTGTATAAGATCAGAGAGGACATGAGGAAAGAAATGTTGGTGTTATGCACAAACTGTGCAACTTCCTAAGCTGTTAGGGTTTCCTGTACTTTGAATCAATGAAAAGTGAGGAGATCATGCTAGAATATATATTAGCTAACAGGGCATATAGGCATTTCTGGATGAACAATTAAGTACAAATATAAAGCGCATGGAAAGATGTGAAAGCTTAACAGAATGTGTGAAGGCTGAGCGTCTTTTTTATGAGGGCAAATTGGAGAAGTGAAGCCTGTTCTCCTTGGCTCACGGTAACCCACTGCAGGTTTTAAGGATCAAATTCATGAAACAAAAATATTCAACAGCAATACTTTGCAGGTCAGGTAGCACCAGCAGAGAGAGATTCAGAAATAATACCACAGGCTGGTTTTTTATCAGTGTTTTTTTTTCCTTTATGAAGCGGATCACAGAACCTGCATGTATGTTCAAAATTTCTATGAGAAGATAAGGAAAAACAATGTCATTTGTTATGCTACTGTAGCGATGTGCTACACACAGAGCTAGAAATAATGACACGTAGTCTGTAAGTTGCACTCGAGACTAGTTCATTCAAACTTTGCGGCACTGGCTTTTACGCAGTTCCATTCCCGCCCTCTCCGGGCGGAAATGACGCCAGAGGTGCGTTACAAAAGCCTCTTCCCACGCGCGGGCTTTCTCCCCTTGCTGGTGAAGAAGAAGGCCCAGCATCATTTTGGGGCTGGCCTCTGCCGACACGCGCACCATTTTGTGAGCTGGTTCGCCTGCGTAGAAAGTGGGTCGCCACATAACCCCCCACCCCAGAACCGGTGATACACCCCCCAATGTCCACAGTCTGGATCAGTCTCTGTTTGGGCGGTCTGCCTTTGTGCCGCGGTCCCTGAACCTCGACCGGCTACGCCAAGTCCACATGGGCCGGTTTGAGTCAGTCCACCGTGAAAACCTCCTCTTTCCCCCCCAATGTCCAGAACGTACGTGGACCTGTTGTTCCTGATCACCTTGAACGGCCCCTCGTATGGCCACTGTAGCGGTGCCCGGTGTGCGCCCCTTCGTACAAATACAAACTTACAGTTCTGCGGGTCTTTGGGTACGCGGGTCGGGATCTGCCCATGCTGCGAAGTGGGTATGGGGGCCATGTTGCCGAGCTTTTCGCGTAGTCTGTCCAGAACTGCCACGGGTTCTTCCTCTTGCCCCCTTGGGGCTGGTATGAACTCTCCTGGGACAACCAGGGGTGTGCCATACACCAACTGGGCCGACGAGGCGTGCAGATCCTCTTTGGGCGCTGCGCAGATTCCAAGCAGGACCCAGGGAAGCTCGTCCACCCAGTTAGGTCCTCTCAGGCAGGCCATGAGAGCCGACCAAGTGACGGTGGAAGCGTTCCACCAGTCCGTTCGACTGTGGGTGGTAGGCAGTTGTGTGGTGTAGCTGTGTTCCCAACAGGCTGGCCACAGCCGACCACAGGCTGGAAGTGAACTGGGCGCCTCTGTCAGAGGTAATGTGGGCCAGTACTCCGAAACGTGCTACCCAGGTTGCAATCAGTGCTTGGGCGCAGGAATCGGCAGATGTGTCGGTGAGCGGGACCAGCTCTGGCCACCTCGTGAACTGGTCTACCATAGTTAGGAGGTACTGCGTTCCTTGCGACACTGGCTGGGGCCCCACAATATCCACATGAACGTGGTCGAACCTCCGTTGGGTGGGTTCGAACTGCTGTGACAGGGCTTTGGTGTGCCGCTGCACCTTAGCTGTTTGGCACTGCGCGCACGTTTTGGCCCATTCGCTGACCTGTTTGCAAAGTCCATACCACACGAACTTGCTGGAGACCAGCCGGACGGTTGTCCTGATAGATGGGTGTGCCAAGCCGTGTATGTATGGAGTTGAAAACTCGCTACCGCCAGGCTGCTGGGACGGTGGGGCGAGGTTGGCCGGTAGCCACGTCGCACAGGAGGGTCCTCTCACCTGGGCCTACGAGAAAGTCCTGCAGCTGCAAACCCGAGACTGCAGTCCTGTAGCTGGGCATCTCGTCGTCTGCCTGCTGAGCCTTCGCCAGTGCTGCATAGTCCACCCCCAGGGACAGGGCCCGGACAGCTGGTCTGCAGAGTGCATCCGCCATGACGTCCTTTCCCAAGACATGCTGGATGTCCGTTGTGTAATCGGAGATGTAGGACAGATGTCGCTGCTGGCAGGACGACCAGGGATCGGACACCTTCATGAATGCGAAGGTCAACAGTTTGTGGTCCGTGAACATGGTGAACGGCCTGCCTTCTAAGAAGCACCTGAAATGCTGGATTATCAGATACAATGCCAACAGCTCCCGGTCGAAGGCACTGTAGTTGAGGCTGGGTGGCCGTAGGTGCTTGCTGAAGAACGCCAGGGGTTGCCAGCGCCCCTCAATGAGTTGCTCCAGCACCCCACCAACTGCTGTGTTGGATGTGTCCACCGTGAGGGCGGTTGGAACATCCGTTCTGGGGTGCACCAGCATCGCGGCGTCTGCCAAGGCTTCCTTGGCTTTAACAAAAGCGGCCGTGGCCTCTTCATCCCAAGTAATGTTCTTGCCTTTACCCGACATCAGGGTGTACAAAGGGCGCATGATACGGGTGGCTGAGGGGAGGAAACGGTGGTAGAAGGTCACCATACCAACGAACTCCTGCAGGCCTTTGACCGTGTTGGGCCGGGCAAAGTGGCAGATCGCATCTACCTTGCCAGGCAGAGGTGTCGACCCGTCTTTGGTAATACTGTGGCCCAGGAAGTCAATGGTGTCGAGTCCGAACTGGCATTTGGCCGGGTTGATCGTGAGGCTGAAATCACTCAGGCGGGAGTAGAGCTGGCGGAGGTGGGACAGATGCTCCTGGCAACTACTGCTGGCTATGAGGATGTCGTCCAAATAGATGAACGCAAAGTCCAGGTTGCATCCCACCATATCAAATTAGCTGCTGGAATGTCTTTGCGGCATTCTTCAGGCTGAACGGCATTTGGAGGAACTCGAACAGGCCGAATGGGGTGATGAGTGCTGTTTTGGGGATGTCTTCAGGGTGCACCGGGATTTGATGGTATCCCCGGATGAGGTCTACTTTGGAAAAGATTCTTGCCCCGTGCAGATTTGCTGTAAAGTCCTGTATGTGTGGCACAGGGTAGCGGTCTGGAGTTGTAGCCTCGTTCAGTCTGCGGTAGTCGCCGCATGGTCTCCAGCCCCTGGCTGCTTTGAGCACCATGTGCAGGGGGGAGGCCCATGGGCTGTCGTACCTCTGTACAATCCCCAATTCCTCCATCCTCTTGAACTCCTCCTTCGCCAGGCGGAGCTTTTCCGGGGGGAGCCTTCGTGCGCGGGCGTGGAGGGGTGGTCTCTGGGTCAGAATGTGGTGCTGTACCCCGTGTCTGGGCATGGCTGCCGTGAACTGCGGTGCCAGAATCGATGGAAAGTCCACCAAGATTCTGGTGAATTCATTGTCAGACAGCGTGATGGAGTCCAGGTGTGGGGCCAGCACCCTGGCTTCACCCAGGGAGAACGTCTGGAAAGTCTTGGCATGTACCAGTCTTTTCCCTTGCAAGCTGACCAGCAGGCTGTGAGCTCGCAAGAAGTCCACCCCCAGGAGTGGTTGGGCTACTGCGGCCTGTGTGAAGTCCCACGTGACCGGCTGGCGCCGAACTGCAGCTGCACTGAGCGGATTCCGTAGGTCCATATCGTGCATATCGTGCTGCCGTTTGTGGCCCTCAGGGTGGGTCCTGGCTTCCTGTTGCGGGTATCGTACCCCATCAGGGGCAAGACGCTGATTTCCACTCCAATGTCGACCAAGAAGCGGTGTCCCGCCTGTTTGTCCCAGACGTACAAGAGGCTGTCCTAGTGGCCAGCCGCCATAGTCATTAGCGGCAGCTGGCCCTTGCAGGGCGGGCGACAACGGCGGGCTTTAGTGCCCCACCGCTGGTGGCAGAAACACCACTGTTCACTGGCCTCCTCACTCCTGCCTCTGTGTTGTGTGCGTCCCCCGCCGGGCCTGGTCTGGTCCGTTGTTGGGTGCGTGGCCTGGTAATCTGTCCAACAGACATCCCACTCTCCCTCTTGGCTTTCCACAGCATGTCTGCACGGGCCACCACCTTCTGGGGGTCACTGAAATCTGTGTCGGCCAGCAGCAGATGTATGTCCTCGGGCAGTCGCTCTAGGAACGCTTGCTCGAACATGAGGCAGGGCTTGTGTCCGTCTGCCAGGGACAGCATCTCGTTCATCAATGCTGACGGCAGTCTGTCTCCCAAACCGTCCAGGTGAAGCAGGCGGGCACCTCGCTCATGCCATGAGAGGCCAAAGGTCCCAATGAGCAGCGCCTTGAATGCTTCATATTTGCCTTCTTCCAGGGGCGACTGTATGAAATCCACAACCTGGGCGGCTGTCTCCTGGTCAAAGGAGCTCACCATGTAATAGTAACGCGTGGAATCAGAAGATAATCTGCCGAATCTGGGACTGGACTTCTGCTTAGTCAAACCACACGAGTGGTTGCAGCATCCAGAAAGTTGGCAGTTTTAGTGAAACTGCGTGAACAGATGAAGAGTCGATCATCTTTTGTCCAAATCCCGTTTGGACCGTCGGGGTCACCAATGTAGCGATGTGCTACACACAGAGCTAGAAATAACAACACACAGTCTGTAAGTTGCACTCGAGACCCGTTTATTCAAACTTGGCAGCACTGGCTTTCACGCAGTTCCATTCGCGCCCTCACCGGGCAGAAATAATGTCAGAGGTGCATTACAAAAGTCTCTTCCCATTCGCGGGCTTTCTCCCCTTGCTGGTGAAGAAGGCGGCCCAGCACCATTTTGGGACTGGCCTCTCTGCCAACGTGCGCACCATCTTGTGTTCACCTGTGTAGAAAGTGGGTTGCCACACTATAATCCTTTAGAAACAGGAGTAAAATATAAATCTATAAGTAATTTTACAAAAGAAACAGACAAATGTTTGAGAATGAATGACTTAATGAATTATGGGACAAAAAAATAATAACTGCGGTGCAACTCAACACAATTATTTTTCTCGAGAGCTATATAGTGTACCGAAAATCTCCATTTGTGCTTTGTTTCTGTCGTTCTATAATGCTCAACTAAAGCTACACTGAGAAGCATAATCAACAGACACTATAACTTAAACTAAGAGAACGTCATAATCAGCAAAGCAGAACTGTGAGCTGTGAGGAGAATTTTTTTTTAAAGTCCAATTTTAATTCACTTGTGGTGCACTTTGGAGCTCCACACACCAAATAATTAACTTCAGAGAGCTGATTACACTTTCAGCGGCATGTAAACCCTGCACAAGTGCTACTTAAAGGGAAGATTAGCTACTTTCAGACTAGTTGCTGATTGATTTCTACGGGTTGTTACTATGTTTAGAGCTTACTAGAAGTGCTTACTAGTGCTTGCTGAAGCCTACTGCAACAAGTATGCCAGGTGCACTGGTGGATATTCACCTTGAAACGTAATACAAATCTGCCATCAAAATTGACTTGAAATTTCTATCTACTGGGCTCCTCCCTGACACCATCTGAAGATATTTCTGACATCTAATTGTATGCCCTCTGCTGCTCGCTGATTGAGCAGTGTGGATCAAATTAGAAGAGACAGGCACTCTCTATCCCAGTACTGTTCACATCTCCAGTCAGCAAAATTCAACAGCCTACCCAAAGAGTTAGAGCATTTTGGGCTAGATGAATGCCCTTTTGCAGGTACCACTTGCAAATTCTGAAATTTATCAGAACAAATGGATTCCACACCACCAGTATGTGTCTGGGTTATTAAAGATGGAAATGAATCATGCAGGTCAGTGCTAGCTGGCAAGTTGCCTTCAAATGATATGGCAATCATAGGTTAATCATGCATTGCAAATCCTCTGGATGTCTTATGAGCTATCAAGTTTTAATAAATTTGCTTTGTCTAATAGATTTTAGAGTCATAGAAACACAGCACAGAAACAAGCTGTTCAGCCCATCTGGTCCATGACAAACTATTAATTAGCCTAGCCCCATCAATCTGCACCCAGATTATAACCCTTCATACCCTTTCCATGTATGTACTTGCCCAAATGTCTCTTAAATGGTGAAATCAAACCCGTATCCATCACTTCCACTGGCAGCTTGTTCCACACTCTCACCACCCTCTAAGTGTAGAAGTTCCCCTTCTTGTTCCCCTGAATATTTCACCTTTAACTCTTAACCCATTATCCCTAGTACTAGTCTCACCCAACCTCAGTGGAAAAAGCCTGCTTGCATTTATCATATCTAGGCCAATCATAATTTTGGATACATCGATCAAATCTTCGCACGTTCTCCTAGCCCCAGGGAATAAAGTCGTAACCTATCCAATATTTACCTATAAACTCAGATCCTCAAGTCCTGGCCACATCCTTGTAAATTTTCTCTGCGCTCTTCCAATCTTATTGATGGCTTTGCTATAGGAAGACCAGATGATCATGTGAGTTTATGTGCACTAATCTAGTTTGCTGTGACTTTATGAAATGGATGCCAACAGCTGAGCAATTCCTTTGGATCTGATCTTTGCTCCTCTTTGTTTAGGAGAACATACTGCTTTCATCTGAATCAGTGGAGAAACAAGGGGTTTGGAAAGAAGAAATATTGTGTATTTGAATTTCCGCAAACCTACATTCAACTCCAAAGATGAGTTACACTTAGAGATGAATGGTGATGTGCTATTGAAAATCAGCTTGACCCAGAGTGGAGCAATATTGAACCCATTTCCTGGTTTCCTGATACTCGTTGGGAAATCCAACTCCTGGCTTTTCTTTATGGCATTTTTATTTGCCTTTGTATTAATTTACAATATTGCAACATTAGTGCAACATGGAGAAATTGACTCTATTATGATTTCCACCTCAACTGATCTAAAAATATGATACCTCTACTTGCAGAATAGCCAATTTCGATGAGGCCAGCTTCCCCTGAAACCAAGGAACCTGAAGGGCCAAGAGTGAAACTATACCCTTTATGCTGGTAACATCTCTACCCTGCTGCAACCTCAGACACAACCTCACGTGTTTGCCTGGAATGCTTTATCCATCCATCATTAAGGATCCCCACCACCCAGAACATGCCCTTTATTTGTCACTACCATCAGAGAGGTGGTACAGGAGCATGAAGGCACACAGTTAATGCTTCAGGGACAATTTCTTCCCTGAGATATATATATATACACACACACCTCATCCTTCTCCTCCTACCCACCGCCCCCCCCAACCACCACCACCCTCACCCACCACTATAACATCCATTACTCAAACAGCAAGCCTTCCATAACTGGAATTGTACTGTTTGTTTCTTCAAGAGCTGACTGACGCAGTTACAAGAATTTGTAATTGATTAATAGGTGGAAAGTTGCAGCAGGTCAGGCAGCATTTGCTGAGAGAAAAATGGGGTTATGATTTCATGTTGATAAGCCTTTATCAGCGCTAATGAATATTGTCAACCTAAGAATTTTCTGTTTTTATTTTGCGTTTCAGCATCTGCAGTTTTCTGCCTTTCGAATGGATTAACAGAGCTCCCCTTAATTTTGACAAAGCCTTTTAAATATACGCATTGTGGGGCATGCAAGCAGTAGATTCCATAATCTTCTCAAATGCAGCCTTTGACAACTCCCTCTGGGTGACTGGGTTGGTGTTTTAATACCCATTTTGTAAGTTAGTTAAATTAGTAGGCTGCAAGTTCAAGGCAAGTTAAAAAATAACAAAAAATTGTGCAAGTGATCTCACTCTCTGAATTTCTATTAATGGTAGAAGTACTGTAATTCTCCATCCCACGAGTTAAATGTGGTCTAAGTGCAGGATAAAGAAATTATTTTATTGTTAGAGGTATTATGCTTCCAAGGAGACTTTAAACTAGAGTCAAAACTGTGCTCAAGTTAATATTAAAGATCACATGACACCATTGGTTAAGGGGCAAGGAATTGACCCGGTAGCTTGGTTAACATTCAAAATTTAATCAGTGCTGCCAATGCAGATTGACTGGACATTCATTTCCCTTCTATTTTTGCACATTATGGTTGTCATAATGCCTGTATAAAATTAACTGTGCTTCAGAATAATTCACTTCAGGTGAAGGTCTCTGGGATGCTTCTGAGCAACATGATAAAATGCGACACAAATGCACATCTTTTTTTTTCTCCTTTTACTTCCCAGCACATGGCTGTATTGCTGCCAAGTTTTCACTCCATCACTGGAAGTGCAATTATATTACGGTCCTTTTATAGATGAATTGTGCAACTGCATCCAAAGTAAGAACGAAGTGGTGGGCCGCCATATTCAAATTAAATTGAAATTGCATTCATGAATCATAATAATGGACTAATGGTTCAGAGCCTGACTGGCAGTTCAAACAGAAGCTCTAATTCTGCTAATGAGATATAATGTATGAAATTCTCAAGTTTCTTTTTCAAGGTGCTTGCTATCCAAAACACACCCTGCTTTGAAAGTCATTGATGTTAGATTTCCAGAAGGCTACTGCCACTCTATTTTTGAAGTTGTTGGAGTTGAAGTGCCTTGTTGGAAATTCAGACTCTTAGATTTTTGTGATAATGTTTGTCTCATCACATCTTTAACACTTGAGCACAATTTACCTTTATTAATTCTTTCAATATTCATCTTTAAAACTTCATGTGATATGAAACCTTTTTCAAAGGGAAGACAGGAGAACTTGGTTTGGGATCACTTGCTCTCATTCAGTTTGTCATCTTAGATGTTGGGATAAAATCTAGTTCCACACTGGCCCGGAGGTGTCCTTAAAACTGAAAAAACGTGTGTCACCAACGTAAATATTGTCATTATCTACGAGTTATGGATTGAGGACTGAGAAGTGGAATTTAACTGAATAGCTTCTATTTTGTATAGTATGAGTATGATGAGAGCCATAAGTTTCAAAGATTCCACAGGATTCTACATTTCATGCGGTCAGCCAACATTGCACTTGTCAGCAAGACCCATTTGTTTCTTCCACAAAGTCATAATATTGGTCAAAAGGTGTTTGGAAAGATTGGTAAGTTGGTATACAGGACCTTATGGGATCTGCAGTGATCCATTGCCTTATCTTGAAATGGCTGTGTGTAGAGGATAAACCTGGCAATTATCACCAACATGTAGACTCCCCGTACCCCCCATGTGATTCATCACTGCAATCGAGTCTCATGCAGAGAGTGACCCAACAGAACATTAAGTTAAAGAATGACAAGGGAGACAGAAATGACAGGATGATGTACAAAGTACAAAAAATTAAAAGACTGCAAGTCATGAAAAAGCAAATGCTTTCACCATGTAAGTCAGTTCAAGTAAATATTTTGATTAATAGTCCTAAAGAAGAATGGAGGCCCTTTAATTTGAGTCTGAGGACCTCAATATGATGTGCTCTTCTGTGGTTTGTGTGAGGGTGTCAAATTGGACCTATGACCTCCAGTTTATGTTGGTATGGCAGAAATGGGCATTTTACCAATCAGGGTATTAGGTGCATGCATGACACCAAGAAAATGTCAAGTAAACTAACGTGAGTAGCATATGGAAGTGACCCACCTTCTTTCAAGATCAATATTATCTGCAAAGATTATCTCTGGCATGAACTGGTCCAAATTAAGATGCTTTTGTGCATTATTTTTGCCTTAAGAAGTAACTGATAATTTATTCCATTTACAGACTAGGAACCTTTTTTTTAGATAATACTGCATGCAGGATAGGAAACAAAAGTAATGTCCTTTAAGAGAATTTTCTTCCCATGGGATTTGTTTATTGAAAACACAAGATAATAAAATGAAAAGTGGCAGCAATTACATGTTGGGTACAAAGCTAATTATGTATATAGATATTCATGGAAAATTGGTTTTCACAGAATTTTAAGATAAAGTTTTTCTTCAAACAATAATGAACAGCCATTTTGAAACTATGAAATTAACATCCAATCAATCATTAACGTTGTACTACCATTACAGTATATTCCCTCAAAGGTAGTATATTGATTATCCTTCAGTCCTCCAGCACTAAATAATTATCTACCGTCTGGTATGCATGTCATTAAGACCCATGACTTATCTGTATTGAGTTTTATTAATTTATTCAGAACCAATTATTTTTGAAAACTTACTTAAAAATAATTCCAATTCCTTTAGTACACTTGCAGTTTTACTGATTAAAGCAAATGCAAACTATCTGCTCTGAATCTTCTTCTCACAATTTCCCACATCATCCATAAGCAGTTCCATGCTCTTTAATTATTCTTTTAATTTTATTATGTTTTGAAAAAAGCCGTTGCACAGTTCTGTGCTAGTATTTTATGTTTCCTTTTAGCTCTTCTAATTTCCTTTTTCATCATCTTACTACGTCTCCTATATATCTTGTAATTTCCTTTACTACTTGTGAAAGTCCACGTCATTATTTATGGTTTATCGGATTTTGTCCAGAATGGTTTGCTTTGCCTATATGTCCTACGTTGACATGCCATTTTGCATTGATGTAAATGTGATTCATTTACCTTCTGTCTCTAACACTGCTATAAGCCTCTGTGCTCCTTTGATGTGCTATTTTTTCAGTTGCTCTGAATTTCTTATCTCCCCTGAGCCCTGTAGTCCTCTGTTACAGATATCTTGCAGCCTGCCATTTTCCCCTGAATCTGTGCCCCCTGTTTTAATAGTGACTGCAATTTTAGTCCAGCACTTGCATACATAATCTCTAGCATTCTCTACTCATGCCAGGATGTATTGTCCAGAAATAGGTGAGTCGTTTACAGCTTAGAAAAGCGATGTTCCATTAGGTGACCGCTGCAGACAGCTATCTGCAGCCAGCTAAAGATGACCTGCATTCAGTCATGTTACCAGTAACTGGAAACTAATAGTACCATTTTTTCCCCGTACATCTTGCCAGGATTCTGCTGAGTCATGCCCAGTGTCTCCTTGTTGGCAAGGCAATTGACTGATGAGTTGCTAACCAGGGCTAGCCAAATGTTAACTTCAATTGAGTTGACGCTCATCAGAAAGAGTACATATTTTGTGTCAGGACTATGAACGGATCCCCACAGATGAAATGCATCAGCAATGTTACAGATGTGACCATCTGCAAATCCCTAGATCATACACCACAAAGATTTCTGTTTCATAAAGGGACAGTAGCTGTGAGGCCCTCTGTGGGTGGGGGGGGGGGGCGACCATCGATTTTACATCTTAGCTGTCTTCGTGATATGCAAGTCAGGGCTCTACAATATAGAGAACAAACTATTGCCCATTCAGCAGGCTCCCGCTCTCCATGCAGCTGATGAATCCAAAGGAACGGCAGAGACTGCTACAGCTTGGTACCAATGGCATCGCAAGAGAGTCCAGTCAGTGTTGAACTCAACATAAGACTGCACTAGAGACTCCAACTCCAGAATTTTCCTCAGAGTTTACTTCTGAAGCACTCCCCATGAGTGGATGTAGCTGCAAGGCAGCATAGACAATAGACAATAGGTGCAGAAGTAGACCATTCGGCCCTTCGAGCCTGCACTGCCATTCTGAGATCGTGGCGGATCATCTACTATCAATACCCGGTTCCTGCCTTGTCCCCATATCCCTTGATTCCCCTATCCATAAGATACCTATCTAGCTCCTTCTTGAAAGCATCCAGAGAATTGGCCTCCGCTACCTTCCGAGGCAATGCATTCCAGACCCCCACAACTCTCTGGGAGAAGAAGTTTTTCCTTAACTCTGTCCTAAATGACCTACCCCTTATTCTCAAACCATGCCCTCTGGTACTGGACTCTCCCAGCATCTGGAACATATTTCCTGCCTCTATCTTGTCCAATCCCTTAATAGTCTTATATGTTTCAATCAGCTCCCCTCTCAGTCTCCTTAATTCCAGCGTGTACAAGCCCAGTCTCTCTAACCTCTCTGCGTAAGACAGTCCAGACATCCCAGGAATTAACCTCGTGAATCTACGCTGCACTTCCTCTACAGCCAGGATGTCCTTCCTTAATCCTGGAGACCAAAACTGTACACAATACTCCAGGTGTGGTCTCGCCAGGGCTCTGTACAAATGCAAGAGGATTTCCTTGCTCTTGTACTCAATTCCCTTTGTAGTAAAGGCCAACATTCCATTAGCCTCCTTCACTGCCTGCTGCACTTGCTCATTCTCCTTCAGTGACTGATGAACAAGGACTCCTAGATCTCTTTGTATTTCTCCCTTACCTAACTCTACACCGTTCAGATAATAATCTGCCTTCCTGTTCTTACTCCCAAAGTGGATAACCTCACACTTATTCACATTAAACGTCATCTGCCAAGTATCTGCCCACTCACCCAGCCTATCCAAGTCACACTGAATTCTCCTAACATCCTCATCACATGTCACACTGCCACCCAGCTTAGTATCATCAGCAAACTTGCTGATGTTATTCTCAATGCCTTCATCTAAATCATTGATGTAAATCGTAAACAGCTGTGGTCCCAATACCGAGCCCTGTGGCACCCCACTAGTCACCACCTGCCATTCCGAGAAACACCCATTCACCGCTACCCTTTGCTTTCTATCTGCCAACCAGTTTTCTATCCATGTCAATGTCTTCCCCCCAATGCCATGAGCTCTGATTTTACCCACCAATCTCCTATGTGGGACCTTATCAAATGCCTTCTGAAAATCGAGGTACACTACATCCCTGGATCTCCCTTGTCTAACTTCCTGGTTACATCCTCGAAAAACTCCAATAGATTAGTCAAGCATGATTTGCCCTTGGTAAATCCATGCTGGCTTGGCCCAATCCTATCACTGCTATCTAGATATGCCACTATTTCATCTTTAATAATGGACTCTAGCATCTTCCGCACTACTGATGTTAGGCTGACAGGAGGATAGTTCTCTGTTTTCTCCCTCCCTCCTTTTTTAAAAAGTGGGATAACATTAGCCATTCTCCAATTCTCAGGAACTGATCCTGAATCTAAGGAACATTGGAAAATGATTACCAATGCATCCACAATTTCCAGAGCCACCTCCTTTAGTACCCTAGGATGCAGACCATCTGGACCTGGGGATTTATTAGCCTTCAGTCCCATCAGTCTACTCATCACCGTTTCCTTCCTAATGACAATCTGCTTCATTTCCTCTGTTACCCTATGTCCTTGACCCATCCATACATCTGGGAGATTGCTTGTGTCTTCCCTAGTGAAGACAGATCTAAAGTACTTATTAAATTCTCCTGTCATTTCTCTGTTTCCTATAACAATCTCACCCAATTCATTCTTCAAGGGCCCAACATTGTTCTTAACTATCTTCTTTCTCTTCACATACCTAAAAAAAGCTTTTGCTATCCTCCTTTATATTCCTGGCTAGCTTGCATTCGTACCTCATTTCTCCCCGTATTGCCTTTTTAGTTAAGTTCTGTTGTTCCTTAAAAATTTCCCAATCATCTGTCTTCCCACTCACCTTAGCTCTGTCATACTTCTTTTTTTTTAATGCTATGCAATCTCTGACTTCCTTTGTCAACCACTGTGGCCCCTTTCCCCCCTTTGAATCCTTCCTTCTCCGGGGGATGAACTGATTTTGCACCTTGTGCATTATTCCCAAGAATACCTGCCATTGCTGTTCCACTGTCTTTTCTGCTAGGATATCCATCCATTTAACTTTGCCCAGCTCCTCCCTCATGGCTCCATAGTCTCCTTTGTTCAACTGCAACACTGACACCTCCGATCTGCCCTTATCCTTCTCAAATTGCAGATAAAAACTTATCATATTATGCGGGCAGTGAGCGAATCAGCCCTCTTGTGCTTTTTGATCTCGTCGCTTGAGATTCAGTTTCACGCAACCCTGCCACTTTGATATGGCCCACGCCTTCATTAACCAGGTCCAACACTTGCCTTTGTTGAATCTTGCCCCTCCTGACATAGGATATCGGGTTTGTGGGGGTTTAGCAAGGGTTAATCAGGGGTGCTTAGGGTTTGTGGGGCTGAAGCCTGGGTTAATCGGGAAGAGCCAAGGGTTTCTGGGGATGTGTTCCCCTCGCATTAGGGTTAGTGTTAGGGTGCGAGTATGTGGGCAGTGGGCAAAATAACCCTCTAGTGTTTTTGTATCTCGTACTGGAGATGCTGTTCACTTTACCCTTCCACTTTGTTTTGGCCCACGTTGTCATCATCTTGGTCCCCGACTTGCCTTTATTGGGATCTTCCTCCTTGTTAACATCCATTCTGGAGTTTAAGTTAAAATGGCGGAGTTATTGTTTATGGACAGTGCTTTGGATTTAGATTTGGGGTTTTCTTGTAGGGACTAGGTGCTGTGATTTGGGGGTTGTGCAGTAGCTAATTGTGGGGCAGGACAGGCCTGGTGGAAGGTTTGGGTAATGGGGGTTGAGGACTCCAGGCGAAGGGAGCTGGGGTAGGGTGGCCAATGGTATTGTGGGTGGGGGCGGGTGTGGGGGTCCCATTGCAGTAGGGGGGAAGAAGAACCAGACTAGGAGCCTAACTGTTGGTAATATTGGGTGGACCTGGCTCCTTGATGGCTTGGGTTTATGGGGGTGTGTAGCAGGGTTGAAGATGTTAGGTTTAGGGATAGGGTAAAGGGCCATTATGTAAGCCCCTTTTGTGTGGTGTGGTTTGGGTTATTCGGGGTGCTGCCTGGTTTAGTTGGGGTGCGTGGTCCATTGGAAGTTAGGGTTAGGGTGAAGGCTGGGATTTGGGAATGTTTGTGGGGTGGCGTTGTACTGGTGATGTGAGGTGAACCTGGTTCCCCGGTGGGGAGAGGCGTAGGGTTTATGGGGGTGTTGGGGTGGTGTTAGGGTTGGAGGTGTTGGGCCGTGGTGTCTGGGTGGGTAGTGGGGTCAAGGGATCTACCAGTGGTGGGGGGTTTTGGGCTGGACTACCCAAACCTATGGTGTAGTAGTTCTGTTTTGGGGCCTAGCTGTTAGGCTCTATCCTAAAGCAAAAAGTCCCTTTCCTAGTTAATGGCTCCCTGCCTTAATTCCGTTTCTGGGTGGGTGACTGAAAGGGATCCTCCTCTTCCTTCCTACTCGGATTTTCTCAATTTTAAAAAAAATTTAAAAATTAATAAGTAAATTATTTTTTTCTGTTGGCTATCTAGTGGGTGTATCATATTCAGTTGGCCTAGCTTTTTAGGCCTCGTTCAGGCCGTACAGGGAATAAGTGTGTAGTGTTTCAATCCATCCCCTCTCTGCTCTTTTTCTTCGGGTGCTTGACCAGTTTATGTTAGTTTCCAGGCCCAATATTTTTAAGGAGTGCATTCCATGCTCCTGGAAGTGCCTGCTAAGTGGTCTGTTTAGGTCTCCTCTTCTGATGTTACTGAGGTGTCCCGTGAGTCTGGTTCTTAAGCTGTTGCCCGTCTCCCCTATGTATATAATATGGCATTGTGTGCACAGCATTGCATATACCACATTCTTTTGTTCACAAGTTCTCCTCTGCTCTATCTCGGCCCACTTTCCTGTGGCTCTGTTGTGTATGCTTTTTGAAATTCTTAGGTATGTGCATGCTCTGCAGTTCCCCACCTCGCAGTTTGGTGCTGCCCGTACCTTAGTGCTGACTAGTATGTCTTTCAGATTTCTACCCCCTTTGAAGGCTGAGTTAATGGTGTATTGTCCAAGTGTCCCCACTTCTGCTTTTAGTTCTTCAAAGTGTGTTTTGACCGCCCTGTGGATATTCACTGCCATCCCACTATATCCTGTTATCAAGGGTAGTTTCCGTGTTGTGTTGTTCCATGGTCGGGGATTTGTGATACTTTTCAGAAAGTCAGATTTGATGTGTCTAAGTCTCCTTCTGCTGTAGCCCCTGTGTCTAAGTGCAGAGAAGAGGATAGTTGTGGCCTGGTGGAAGTCCTCCGCCCTGGTGCAAATGCGGTGAAACCAGGTCAGCTGTCCTTTTACAATGCCTCTGTAGGTGTGTTTGGGATGGTGGCTCCCTGTGTGTAGGAGGATGCGTGTGTCCGTGGTTTTAAAGAATACCTTGGTAGCTAGTTTTTGGGTGCCGTTTTCTGGTGCTAGTTTAAATACTGTAGTGTCTAGGAAGTCAATCTTCTCTCTATCTGTTGTGGCTTTAACCTTTATGGATGTATGATGAGTGTTTAGGATTTGAATAAACTCCTCTAATTCCCCCTCTGAGTGTATCCACACCCCCCAGATGTCTTCCAGGTATCTGTAGACACACATGGGTTTTTTGGGGCATTTTGGATAGACGGTTTCCTCCCACTTTGCCATGTATATATTGGCATAGGCTGGAGCAAATTTCTTTCCCATTTCTGTGCCATTGACTTGTAGGTAGAATTCACCATTGAATTCAAAGTCATTTTTAGTCAGGCTGAAGTGAAGGAGTTCTAGCAAGGCCTCGTCTCGTCTCCCTCGCTGAGGGTTTTTCCGTAGGATATCCCTCACTGCCTCCATACCCCTGTCCGTTTCGATATTGGTGTACAGACTTTCAATGTCCATGGTGAAGAGTATGGCCTCAGGGGGCACTGACATGGAATCGACTATTCGGACAAAGTGATACGTGTCCTCGATGTAGCTGGAGTGTTTCTGTGATAGTGGATTAAGGCAGGAGTCAATGAACTCCGCTATCCTGTATGACTCACTGCCACAGTCTGACACAATGGGCCTGCCGGGTGGAATTTCCCCCCAGAACAGTCCATGCGTCTGGGTTCTTGTGTATTTTGGTTTGAGATCAGAGTTTTCCTTCTCCTAGATGAGCTGCCAACCACAGCTAATGAGCCCCTTCTGCCCAAAGTGATTGGTTTTAAGCACCAGTAACCCGCTTTTGCTCCTTCTCCTTACAGCAGAAACAGTTCCGTCAGGCTTAGTAGCTAAACCACTCATGAAGACCAGGAGCCCATCAGAGGATATTTGAGATGCACACCTTTGGTTGTCAGAAAATGTTTGAGACACACACCGCTGGGAGAATTTATTAGGTAGTGAAAGTATCCTCACCTCCCAGCTATGACAATCTGAAAGAACCAGCAGCTCTATATTGTTAAAAAAAATTATGCTGAGAATCCTCCTTAGATAAATCAACATTCATGGAGAGAGCAAGGGTGTTGATATTTCAATAGTTCTGTGCTCACATCATTTGCCAATATTTCCTTGAAGGGGAAGGGGCTGAAGAGAAAGAAAATGAGGACAAGGTGGAGGAGCAGCAAGATGACAATCTCATTGCAATACCAGTCTCAATTTGCTAAAGATTCCCTTATGGCTGTAAGTTTCCGTTGATAACACATTCTCTAAAGCAGGCCTGTAACTAATCTGCTAACCCTTGTGCAATACATCTCCTTATTGGTTCCAATAAACTATGTGACACAGGTTTCAGGTTATCTGAGGTGTGATGTTGAGTGCAAATTAGGCTGATCAATTTAGCAAAATGGATTTCTAGACCACTGTCATCTTTACTTCTGAAGCAATTCCATTAACATCAGGTGAAGCTGAAGCAACGAGAGTCAATCTTCATTACATTAACATTAGATGAAGCCAGCATAAGAAGAAAGCTATAACCTTGCCAGCTTCCAAGCATCTTATTTTGGTGGCTTGCATTTTGAAAGTCATCTCCTCATTTGTCCAGACTGCTTGCCCATGAAAGGTAGTAAGATCATTTTCATATGAAACTTGCATACAATAATGTAAACTGTACAGCAACTACTTTTTTTCATTGAAAGTAGTCTGTGATGCGTCAGTTCCAAAGAGATTTACTAGGAATGGAACCAAAGAGATTTTTGGAGTAAGACTTGGGAGAGAAGCCATGTTTCTACTAAGCCTCAAAGGGAACATAATCTGTGTTCAAATCTTCAAGATCAGCCATCATTCCCCTTAACATAAGTTGGCCTCACAAAATCTACCTGGTGGTTGGCCAGTTTTGCAGTTACAGTCCTCCAAACAGCAGTGGAATGCCCGCCGTTTTCCCCACAAATTCTAACTCAAAAGATTGGTTTGCAAAATGTCTCTTTTCCACTGAAACTAGCATCTGGGGAGAGGAATTTGCCAATTAGTTGCCCAAAAGAATAATCAATGCCAACGTCTTCTACATATATCCTCTAAGGGAGTGCGACAACCCAGTCTCAAGAAAATGAAAGAGACTTGCAAACTAGGCGACTGTGCACAATGGTAAGGACAAGATTTTTATTTCTCGGATGGATGTCACTTTCCTGCAAGGATTTTAAGTGAAAGAAGCTTTAATGATCCCTGGCAGAATGGTGTGGGCATTATTCCACATAAAAGAATGGCATGCACTTCAGCACAAAACTGACAGCCCATTTAAAAAGACCACATAAATAAATACCTAATACATGAAACAGCAAATCTGCACTGCTGTAAACATAGAAGGCTGGAAATGAGAAAACACCATCAAGTTTAACAGCCCACATTGTCTATGCATCATGTACAACATACTGTTACTGGAATTCTGATTTAATCTTCTACCTAAAGAGAAAATTCTCTAATCCCACATTTGTAAGATAATCAAGTAAACTTCCTGAAAAATGTCATCTGTTGTCATGGTACATGGAGCTTAGAAAAATAGAGGGCTATGGGTAACCCAAGGTAATTTCTAAAGTAAGTACATGTTTGGCAAAGCATTGTGGGCCAAAGGGCCTGTGTGGTGAACTACACGTACCTGTCTGGACACGCCCCCTGCTGACTGCTCCTGTGGCTCCTCCCGCAGACCCCTGTATAAAGGCAATCAAGGCCTGAGCCCGGCCTCTCAGTCTCCAGGATGTAGCATGGTGGTCGACCACTGCTGGTTCCTTCTTCCAGTCAATAAAAGCCGATATCTCGCCTTTACATCTCAGAGAGAGTTATTGATGGTGCATCAGCCTGTATTGTGCTATAGGTTTTCTATGTTTCTATTTCCACCATTAAATTCCATTCACTCCATTTTGCCTTCCATAACTGCTGGGGCTGAAAGTTAGAACACTCCAGTTTCTGGTATGCTTTAATTGGAGTTGCTTGGGGTACACACCAGTTACAAGAAATATTACTATTTCTTGAACAGCACCATATTCACTACACAACGTGAATGAAAGAGAAAAAGAAAACTTTTTTTAAATGAGTACCTACCCTGTTTCAATAAATAGCTAAAAATAAACAGTAGAATTACTTGCCAGCCTGTAATAATTTTAACTCAGTCCATTCAACAACTAATACAGTGTGACTGAATGTAAGGGCCACTTTCTTCTTGTGCTTGAGCAGTTCTGGTGTTTAAGAAAGCCTCTTTTATCTCTCCAGATATGCCTGTACTATATGAACACTTCACTAGTGAATCACAAGGCAGCCAAAATGTGCTGGACAAGGCTGGTCAACTGTTAAATTACTAGCTTCATCTGAAGTTATTAAATGGGTTACACTAGTTCTATATGCTTATGATAACTCGTGTTTTAATCTTTGAACACACACACACACACACACACACACATCTTTCAAGATGGGTAATTATAGAAATATGTTTTTGACCAGCACTCTCCTCACTGGGCATTCCAACATACCTGCTTTTTTAAATTGACACATAAGATTCTGCTATCTCCGCTGCCAGTTTACATTCAGTCTCTGACCTTTCCTTTTGTCATTTCCGACAACCAACCACGTGCAGCCCATGAACTTGTGTTTATCATGTGGAGGGGTCAATCTCCTCTCTCAATGATATCTAAAATAAAATCCCATGGGGTGTATTAGCTTACACATCAGGATTTATATAACATAATTTTTCAGACGTTTTTGTAGAATCCAAATAGGAAGGCAGTAAGCTGTGTTACCAGTGCACTTTTGCAAACCACGTGGCTTTTTTTACAGTACCTAAATTAAAGGTCCCGTGGGCATATTAGATTATCAGTCAGGATTTATATAATGCAATTCAACAGATGTTTTTGTGTGGTTATAGCCATGGGGAAATAAAATGAATTGCCCAGACAACAGGCCATTCTTCCTAGATATATTAGACTGAACTGAGATTTCTAGAGAGAGTGATAAACAAACTTCTTCAGAATTTTCAAAAGGCCTTTTAGAGCTGACTAGTGAATCACTCGTTTCAGAGTCTAAAAGACTAAGGACAGAGTTTTGGATTGAATGTCTTAAAGCTGGAGAATTACATACCATCCATCAATTCAGTATTGAAAAGCTCTACTTCAAACCAACAATGTAGGGATGAGTTCTTTATATATAAAATACTTCATTCATCATTTGCTATTGTATATATTATCTTTAGAGTCTTACTGTTTTGTGTCTTTTTCCAATAACTTGCAGTTGAACAGTACCAGGCTAATACAACAAAATAAAATATATCTTCTGTCAAGCACATGATTACTAAATTATTGTTCTGATTTCACAGATATAGAGGGTACTTATAAATGAAATTAATATGGAATTCATTTTTTGAAGTATGTTACTTTTATAGGCTTTTATTATTAAATGTATGCTCAAACTGAGACATTTGTAATTGGAATGGATCACTGATTAAATTCATACATATGCAGTAATCTACAAATACTACATATTGAAATTAATTGGAAATTGTGTTTAAAACGTACAAATGAGCAGGTTTTTTCAGGAGTTATAAAGTAACATATTTCTTACAGGTACTGTTGTGTAAATTACTACCTGATCGGTGGTGTCACAAACAGGTTTGGCCATATCTTACTTGCATGATCAGCCTACTCTCACGGTGTCTTCTGTACTCTGATACACATCTCTTTTTCTCAATTGGGCATCAACAGAAACAATGGCATTTAGATTCTAAGCTGCAGAAGTGCTATGCCTAATTATGTCAATTACAGATCAGTTCCTGTCTTCCATCAAGGCATGTGAGGAGCTAATGTAAGCAGTCTTGTTAGTCTATATGTTCTCATGGAGCCAATATTCTATACAAGATCTCATCTTACCATGAAAGGAAGGAGCATCAGAAACACTCAAAGTTCTCCAGTTCGTACGCATGGCAAGTTGATAAATGTGGTTCACAAAGGTCTTAGAGTAGATCAATATCTGTCCTCTCAATGGATAGAAAGATAAATACCAAAATGGAAGCTTACAAATGACAAGATTATTCTAATGAGGAGCTATAAATACAGAATTTAAAATTCAACCCAAGTATCAAAATTCTAAATTGCTTTCAATAGTAGGCACATAATTGATATTTTAAGTACATAAGCAGAACGCAAGCATCTGTGGCAAGCTATGCATTTATTGCCCAGCTGTAACTGCCTTTAAGAAGGTGATGGTGAGGCACCTTCTTGAAGCATTGAAATCTTTCTGTTGATGATACGCCCACAGTTGAGTAAGGAATTCCAGTATTGTACTGAGTCTACCTTATCCATGTATTGTTTACATATTGTTTTGCAAATAAGAACTGAACTTCATTTTATAAATTTAAGTTTTAAGCGATTAACTTTTTTCCCTGAATACTTATGTTTAGTTGTAAAAGGCCCTTTTCTGTTGACTGAGGAGAGGGTTATACTTTATTGACAGGTATTGATTGATAATTCATTGATAGCAATAAGACTATGATGAAAATAAAATTTGTTCTGCAATTGCAACTGTTCAACATTTTAACTTTTGGCCAAAATAATTACAATTCGTCTGTAGAAAGCAATTAAGCTGAAATATGAAGAAGAAAACCTGAATTTAATGAGAGTGAAAATGTCAATTTTGGTTGAAATATAATTTCCTGATGTACATTAGCCATTAAAATAATTAAGATATTCTACCATTTACAGAACAGAAAAAAATATTAATTTCCTGTAAAAACTGGATGTAGATAGTATTTTATACTTAAGATAACTTCCGGATTAACTATTGTGTTATGCTAATAATTTTTGGTTTAGAGGCTAAAGATGCAAGTTTTTTTCATTTGGAGACAGAAGTCGGAGGATCAGAACGGGAGTGTGGTGGGAGCCATTTTGATTTTTTCTTATTCTCATCGGAGTTAAGAGAGGCGGGACTGCGCAGGTGTGTGACGTCGGGCCATGAAGCAGGGAAGATTTCAAAAGGACACAGCCTTAAAAAGTGGGCAGCGTTGTTTGCGGGCAGCGGAGTGAGCCGGAAGCGGGGTGTAGGCTTAAGGGCTTTGGCTCAACGGGCTTAGGTGGAAACGGGCGAGGCAAGGTAGATTTAGGTTTCAGTTTTTCCTGTTGTTTGAGGAAAGGAGAAGTATGAGTGTGGGGGCAGCTTGTTGTTCTCGGTGTCGGATGTGGGAGGTCCTGGAGTCTCCTGGCCTCCCGGGTGTCCACATCTGCACCAGGTGCATCAAGCTGAAGGTCCTAAGGGACCGTGTTAGGGAACTGGAGTTGCAGCTCGATGACCTTCATCTGGTCAGGGAGAGTGAGGAGGTGATAGAGAGGAGTTACAGTCAGGTGGTCACACCGAGGCCACGGGAGGCAGACAGGTGGGTCACGGTTAGGAGGGGGAAGGGGAAGAGTCAGGTACTAGACAGTACCCCAGTGGCTGTTCCCCTTAACAATAAGTACTCCTGTTTGAGAACTGTTGGGGGGGACAACCTACCTGGGGTAAGCAACAGTGGCCGTACCTCCAGCACAGAGTCCGGCCCTGTAGCTCAGAAGGGTAGGGAAAGGAAGAGGAAGGCAGTAGTAATATGGGACTCGATTGTTAGGGGGTCAGACAGGTGACTCTGTGGACACAGTCAGGAGACCCGGATGGTAGTTTGCCTCCCTGGTGCCAGGGTCCAGGATGTTTCTAATTGCGTCCAAGATATCCTGAAGTGGGAGGGTGAGAAGCCAGAGTCGTGGTACCAATGACATAGGTAGGAAACTGGAAGAGATCCTGAACGGAGAATATAGGGAAATAGGAAGGCAGTTGAGAAGAAGGACCGCAAAGGTAATAATCTCAGGATTACTGCCTGTGCCACGTGACAGTGAGAGTAGGAATGGAATGAGATGGAGGATAAATGCATGGCTGAGGGATTGGAGCAGGGGGCAGGGCTTCAAGTTTCTGGATCATTGGGACCTCTTTTGGGGCAGGTGTGACCTGTACAAAAAGGATGGGTTACACTTGAATCCAAGGGGGACCAATACCCTGGAGGGAAGGTTTAATAGAGCTGTTAGAGATTAGCTGTTAAACTAATTTGGCAGGGGGATGGGAACCAGAATGATGGAGCGGAGGAGAGGGAAAACAGAAATAGATCTAAGGTAGTGAGCAGTAAAGATGTCAGGAAGGACAGGCAGGTGATGGGGCAAATTTGCAGCCATTGGGATGAGTTGCAGTGCAATAAAGTTGCAGAGCAATCAATGCAAAAAGTACCAAATACTGGACTTAAGGTGTTATACTTAAATACACGCAGCATACGGAATAAAGTGGATGAATTTGTTGTACAGTTACAGATTGGCAGGTATGATATTGCGGCCATCACTGAGACATGGCTAAAGGATGCATGTCTCTGGGAACTGAATGTCCAAGGATACATGGTGTATCGGAAGGATACGCAGGTAGTTGGAGGGGGTGGTGTGGCTTTAATGGTAAGAAATGATATTAAATCATTAGGAAGAGTTGACATAGGATCAGAAGATACAGAATCTTTATGGGTTGAGCTAAGAAATTGCAAGGGTAAAAGGACCCTGGTGGCAGTTACCTACAGGCCTCCAAACAGTTGCAATGATGTGGACTACAAATTACAACAGGAAATAGAAAAGGCTTGTCAGAATCATTGTAGGGGATTTTAACATGCGAGTGGATTGGGAAAATCAGGTCAGCACTGGATCTCAAGAGAGAGAATTTGTAGAATGTTTATGAGATGGCTTTTTAGAACAGCTTGTTGTTGAGCCCACTAGGGGATCGGCTGTACTGGATTGGGTATTGTGTAATAAGCCAGAGGTGATTAGAGAGATGGAAGTGAAGGAGGCAGTGATCACAACATAATTGACTTCACTGTGAAATTTGAGAAAGAGAAGCCGAAATCCGATGTGTCAGTATTTCAGTGAAATAAAGGAAATTACAGTGACATGAGAGAGGAACTGGCCAAGGTTGACTGGAAAGGGACACTAGCAGGAAGGGCAGCAGAGCAGTAGTGGCTGGAGTTTATGCGAGAAGTGAGGAAGGTGTAAGACAGATATATTCCAAAGAAGAAGAAATTTTCGAATGGAAAAAGCATGCAACCGTGGCTGACAAGAGAAGTCAAAGCCAAAGTAAAAGCAAAGCAGAGGACATACAAGGAAGCAAAAATTAGTAGGAAGACAGAGGATTGGGAAGTTTTTAAAAGCTTACAAAAGGAAACTAAGAAGGTCATTAAGAGGGAAAAGATGAACTATGAAAGGAAGCTAGCAAATAATATCAAAGAGGATACTAAAAGCTTTTTCAAGTATATAAAGAGTAAAAGACGGGTGAGAGAAGATATAGGACTGATAGAAAATGATGCTGGAGAAATTGTAATGGGAGATAAGGAGATGGCAGAGGAACTGAGCGAGTATTTTGCATCAGTCTTCACTGAGGAAGACATCAGCAATATATCAGACATTCAAGGGTGTCAGGGAAGAGAAATATGCGCAGTCACAATTACAACACAGAAAGTACTCAGAAAGCTGAATAGTCTAAGGGTAGATAAATCTCCTGGACCAGATGGAATGCACCCTCGTGTTCTGAAGGAAGTAGCTGTGGAGATTGCAGAGGCATTAGCAATGATCTTTCAAAAGTCAATAGATTCTGGCCTGGTTCTGGAGGACTGGAAGATTGCAAATGTCACTCAGCTGTTTAAGAAGGGAGCAAGGAAGCAAAAAGAAAATTATAGACTTGTTAGCTTGACATTGGTGGTTGGGAAGTTGTTGGAGTCGATTGTCAAGGATGAGATAACGGAGTACCTGAAGGCATATGACAAGACAGGCAGAACTCATCATGGTTTCCTCAAAGGAAAATCCTGCCTGACAAACCTAGTGCAATTTTTTGAGGAAATTACAAGTAGGCTAGACAAGGGATGTTGTGTATTTGGATTTTCAGAAGGCCTTTGACAAGGTGCTGCATATGAGGCTGCTAAACAAGATAAGAGCCCATGGAATTACGGAAAGTTACATACATGGATAGAGCATCGGTTGATTGGCAGGAAACAGAGAGTGGGAATAACGGGATCCCATTCTGGTTGGCTGCCGGTTACCAGTGGTGTTCCACAGGGGTCGGTGTTGGGGCCTCTTCTTTTTATGTTGTATATCAACTATTTGGATTATGGAATAGATGGCTTTGTGGCTAAGTTTGCTGATGATACAAAGATAGGCGGAGCGGCCGGTAGTGCTGAGGAAACAGAGTCTGCAGAGAGACTTGGATACATTGGGGGAATGGGCAAAGAAGTGACAAATGAACTACAATGTCGGAAAGTGTACGGTCATGCACTTTGGTAGAAGAAATAAACAGGCAGACGATTATTTAAATGGGGAGAGAATTCAAAGTTCTGAGATGCAACGGGACTTGGGAGTCCTCGTGCAGGATACCCTTAAGGTTAACCTCCAGGTTGAGTTGGTGGTGAAGAAGGCGAATGCAATGTTGGCATTCATTTCTAGAGGAATAGAGTATAGCAGCAGGGATGTGATGTTGAGGCTCTATAAGGCACTGATAAGATCTCACTTGGAATACTGTGTGCAGTTTTGGGCTCCTTATTTAAGAAAGGATGTGCTGACATTGGAGAGGGTTCAGAGAAGATTCACTAGAATGAATTTGGGAATGCGAGGGTTAACATATAAGGAACATTTGACCGCTCTTGGACTGTACTCCTTGGAGTTTAGAAGAATGAGGGGGTCCTCATAGAAACATTTCGAATGTTGAAAGGCATGGACAGAGTGGATGTGGCAAAGTTGTTTCCCATGGTGGGGGAGCCTAGTACGAGACCCCTGTGCTGTGGAAGATGTCCTGCCTCGTTCCTGTACCCCAGTGGCTCCAATGACTACAGACCGGTGGCATTGACCTCCCACATCATGAAGACCCTGGAGAGACTTGTTCTAGAGCAGCTCCGGCCTATGGTTAGGCCACAATTAGACCCCCTCCAGTTCACCTACCAGCCCTGACTAGGAGTTGAGGATGCCATCGCCTACCTGTTGAACCATGGACATCTGGACAAGCCGGCGAGCATTGTGAGGGTCATGTTTTTTGACTTCTCCAGTGCATGCAACACCATCCGCCCTGCTCTGCTGGGTGAGAAGCTGACAGTGATGCAGGTGGATGCTTCCCTGGTGTCATAGATTATTGATTACCTAACTGGCAGACCACAGTACGTGTGCTTGCAACACTGTGTGTCAGACAGAGTGGTCAGCAGCACTGGGGCTCCATAAGGGACTGTCCTGTCTCCCTTTCTCTTCACCATCTACACCTCGGACTTCAACTACTGCACAGAGTCTTGCCATCTTCAGTTTTCTGATGACTCTGCCATAGTTGGATGCATCAGTAAGGGAGATGAGGCTGAGTACAGGACTACGGTGGGAAACTTTGTCACATGGTGCGAGCAGAATCATCTGCAGCTTAATGTGAAAAAGACTAAGGAGCTGGTGGTGGACCTGAGGAGGGCTAAGGCACTGGTGACCCCTGTTTCCATCCAAGGGGTCAGTGTGGACATGGTGGAGGATTACAAATACCTGGGGATACGAATTGACAATAAACTGGACTGGTCAAAGAACACTGAGGCTGTCTACAAGAAGGATCAGAGCCTTCTCTACTTCCTGAGGAGACTGAGGTCCTTTAACATCTGCTGGACGATGCTGAGGATGTTCTATGAGTCTGTGGTGGCTAGTGCTATCATGTTTGCTGTTGTGTGCTGGGGCAGCAGACTGAGGGTAGCAGACACCAACAGAATTAACAAACTCATTTGTAAGGCCAGTGACATTGTGGGGGTGGAACTGGACTCCCTGACGGTGGTGTCTGAAAAGAGGATGCTGTCCAAGTTGCATGCCATCTTGGACAATGACTCCCATCCACTCCATAATGTACTGGTTAGGCACAGGAGTACATTCAGCCAGAGACTCATTCCACCGAGATGTAACACTGAGCATCATAGGAAGTCATTCCTGCCTGTGGCCATCAAACTTTACAACTTCTCCCTCAGAGTGTCAGACACCCTGAGCCAATAGGCTGGTCCTGGACTTATTTCCACTTGTCATAATTTACTGATTATTATCATTATTTAATTATTTGTGGATTTATATTGCTATATCTCTTCACTATTCTTGGTTGGTGTGACTGTAACAAAACCGAATTTCCTTTGGGATCAATAAAGTATGTCTGAGAGGACATGACTTGAGGTTTGCAGGGAGCCCATTCAGAACAGAGATGCGAAAAAAAATTTTTAGCCGGAGGGTGGTGAATCTGTGGAATTTGTTGCCATGAGTGGCAGTGGAGGCCAAGTCAGTGGGTGTATCTAAGGCAGAGATTGATAGGTATCTGAGTAGTCAGGGCATCAAAGGTTATGGTGAAAAGGTGGGGGAATGGGACTAAAGGGGAGATTGGATCAGCTCATGATGAAATGGCAGAGCAGGCTCGATGGGCCGAATGGCTGACTTCTGCTCCTTTGTCTTATCGTCTTATGGTTTCCTAAAATATGACTTCTTTGATATGTTTAAATTTTCTGAGTCCCAAAGCATCCCAACATAAAATAGTCTATTTGGCTTGTGGTTCTGAAAGAGATATTATGTTATCAAAAATAATAGAGTTTGCATATTGAACATATTTTCTTTCTGCACACATGCCAAGCAAGTGGATTATATGCCACTGTTTGTTCAGTGCTGTAAAATCCAAAATTGATTTAACCTGGAGGAAATTACTCTACTGATCATATCTGGGTGAGATAGTTCTAATCATAAAATTAAGCTTGGCACATCAAATGTTTTAACCCCCTTCTAAGAGAAAAAGTAGAGCTCAAAGCTCTCAAAAATGACTATCATTTGATAGTCAGAGATAAACAAAAAGCACAACATGCTGCATTGAAATGACCATTCTGCTGACAATGGATAGGTCGAGATATGGCCGCAGACTACTGAAACACCTCTGGAAGTTCTCAGAGTGTTCTTAAATATTTGCAAAGTGTAGCATTTAACTACCATGCAACTCATTCAGTGAGTGTGTCAGTAGTCATATGATGGGCAATGCGTTGTTAATAAAATGTCAGGCTATGCATTGCATGCAAGTCATGGAGTCCTCAGGGCAGGAGGCATGGAAACACTCATGTGGCACATATCTACAATATACATGATGCCTCCTCTGAGGCTGGACTCATAAAGTCTACTTTTACCTCAGCACACAGGCCCTCCCTTTTCACATGCTTCCCACTTATAAACACTTTAATAATTGCGGCACATGTCCATCTTCCTTTCTGCCTCTGTCTCTTCCAAGTAAGCATAGTGTTATACTGTCAGGCTGCCATGTGGAGTGTGTTTGGCATCTTGACCTGATCATTGCACAACCAAGTCACAGTAGTGGCATTAAGTTTAGCCTGGCCACATCAGTAATCATACAAGTCACAATGGTGATTCTTTCTACGTAAAAACCACACACTACTGTTCTTGCATTCATGTTTATCACCTTGCAGGCTTGTTTATCACCTGTGACTTTTTTGGAGGACTTAGTTTGGCAGCAGCTAGCTGTTATAGCACATCAAAAAGGAGAATTCAATTTGTAGGCAATAATGTTAACATGACTTACTCTTTGAAAGAAATTTAATGGAATATTACAGTGCTTCTTTTCAACGATACAGTCTGTTTTCACATGGACATTCCATATTCCTCCAGATATTTTAAGCCACTAACTTATCAGTGAGATTCATCAGACAATGTGAATGTTTAATTCAGGCCTATCAGTCATTATGGAAAGGTTCATAATTCTGCTCTGCTAATTAAATAACGAGGAAAGTACTCCAACATATGAACTTTACAGTTGTATTCCCCGTTATATGCTCCAGTTCAGTAAACTGTGGAAGTAATTAAAACACAACTGATGCCAGCTGCATGTACTTTGATCTGGAAAATTAGGAAAGCCAAATATGCACTTAGCAAAATTGTACAATAAAATACTCATATGAATGAAAAGACTAACCTGCGAATTTTAGTTTCAATTTCAATATCACCTCAGAAGAACATTCATTACAGAAATTGATTGTGATCAAATAATTTGCATATAATTTCCTCTTTCCCAACTTTTCCTTTTAGCACCTGCCCTCCAATCAGGCCGGATCCTGGTAAACATTTTTATATTACAATCTACAGTTCTCTCCTTTATCGCTGGGCTTTTCTTCCACATGAATCACTGCATCCAGCTCTGTTCCCCAATTCACCTGATTGTCTTTTCATGCTCCACCATTGAAAGGCTACACCTTGTACAAAGCTTATTCTGTTCTTAGAACATAAGTCATGGGAGCACAGTTAGGGTATTCAGTCCATCAAACTGCTCCGCCATTTGATCATGGCTAATTTGTTTTCCTACTCATCCCCATTCTCCTGCCTTCTCCCTGTAACTTCTGATGCCCTTACTAATCAACGACTTTTCAACCTCCGCTTTAAATAAACCCAATGATATGAAGTCCACAGCTGTGTGTGGCAGAGAAATTCCACAAATTCACTACACTCTGCTGAAAGGAATTCCTCATCTCTGTTCTCTTCCTTTCTGAGACTCTCCCACCATTTGAAACATCCTCTCCACGTCCATTCTATCCAGGCACTTCAAAGTTTTGTAGTGAGATCCCTTTCATTCTCCTGAACACGAGTGAGCAAAGGCCCAGAGGCATCAAATGCTCCTCAATGGTTAGCCCTTTCATTCTCCTGAACACGAGTGAGCAAAGGCCCAGAGGCATCAAATGCTCCTCAATGGTTAGCCCTTTCATTCTCCTGAACACGAGTGAGCAAAGGCCCAGAGGCATCAAATGCTCCTCAATGGTTAGCCCTTTCATTCCCAGGATCATTCTTGCAAACCTCCTCTGGGTGCTCTCCAATATCAGCACATCCTTCCATACTTATGAGGGTACAAGTCTATTCAAAATACTCCAAGTGTGGTCTGACCAATGTCTTATAAAGCTCAGCATTACATCCTTGCTTTTGTATTCTATTCCTCTTGAAATAAATGTTAACATTTGATTTGACTTCCTTACTACAGACTCTGGGTGGCAGAGTGAAGATACATCTGTACCAAAGGCGCCAGTTCCCTCTGCTAGACTGCACGTCGCCCTTGGGAAAGGTCTAACACCTGGTTAGCCCCCTGCTCATGGTCACGTGAAGCCACTGGAGCAATTGGTGGGTGGTCATATGAGCAGCCGGTGCATATCACAGGTCCTGATTATGCAACACTGATGCCAGGCAGACAATCTCTGAAGAGTATTGATAATGGCTGGGGCCACCTGTCTTGTAAAGACATTGCCCAGAAGAAGGCAATGGTAAACCACTTCTGTAGAAAAACTTGCAGAGAACAGGGGTAGGAAGACCATGATCTCCCAGATCATACAACATGGCACAGAATGAAGACAATGACTGCTGACTCAACCTACAAGCTTTAAGGAATCCTGCATGAGGTCCCTTTGCATCTCTGATTTCTAAATTTGCTCCCTATTTAGAAAATAGTCTATACCTATATTCCTTCAACCAAATTGCAGAACCATATACTTCCCTGCACTGTATTCCATCTGCTGTTTCTCTTCCCATTCTCCTAATCTGTCCCTGCTTCCACAATACTGCCTGCCCCTCCACCAACCTTTATTATCATCTGCAAACTTGGTCAAACTTGTTCACAAAGTCTTGGAGCAATTGTATTATTGACCCCCTGGTCTAGATCTGTAATTCAAATAATTTCAATGCAATATCTATGTGTACTTTTGTATCACACATCATATTAGTTAGTGGGTTAATACATATATTCATTCTGCATGAGAGACGTATGTAGAATAAGTGAGCAACTGACTGTGACCAACTTGAAGCTCAGCATTAAGAATTCACAGCAGTCCTTGATGTGAATTTCAGGTACTCACTATTCCGTTGCTGATTAATACCCCAACTGCTGTTGCTATGACTCTACAAACTTACCATGCTTTTAAAACTTATTTAAAGACCTAGAGTAATTCAAAGTTTCTAAAGATTTTATAAATGCAGAAGGATTCAAGTTTTCCCACATACTAGCTTTTCTACTTGATGCTTTAGCGAGTATGCAGAGAGGGTTGACCAGGATGCTGCCTGGATTAGAGAGCATGTCTCATGACGGTGGGCTGAGCGAGCTGGAGCTTTTCTCTTTGTATTGAAGGAGGATGAGAGGTGACTTGATAGAGATGTACAAGATGATAAGAGGCAGAGATCGAGTGGATAGCCACAGGCTTTTCGCAGGAAGAAATGGCTAATACCAGGGGTTATAATTTTAAGGTGATTGGAGGAAAGTATAGGGGGGGGATGTCATAGGTAAGTTTTCTATACAGAGAGTAGTAGGTGTGTGGAACGACCAACTAAGAGCAGTGATTGAGGCACTAGAGTATAGACATTTAAGCATCTCTTAGAAAGGTACATGTATAAGAGTAAAAAGGGGGGCTGTGTGGGTGGGAAGGGTTAGATTGATTTTAGAGTAGATTAGCAGATCAGCCCAACATCATGGGCTGAAGGGCCTATGCCATGCTGTGGTGTAATATGATCTATGTTTTATGAGTGTATAATTCCCTTGGAGTGAAACATGACTGGGAGCAGAAGGCACACAGATCAAGAAAAGATGCTAGAAGTAGGAAAGAGAAAAATGAGATTGTTCTTAGCAGGAGGATGTGCATACCCATAATTTTCAAGGGCAATCTCAGGGCATTGCATTAGACATTTTTATAAGCCAGATATTAATCATGAACTTTCATATATTGGGCTCCTTGTGGAGAGCAGTAGCAACGAGAATGAGAACAGAGCTTTAGTAAGTTTGTTGTTCTCACTGATACTGAAAGTTTCTGAATGTTGTACATTAACTGTGAGATACACTGCAAACAAAACGTTTCCATTCCTTAGATGACTAGCTAATATACACAAAACATCAGGTGAATCACTGCACAATATTATGACAATGGCTGCAATGTTTCACTCTGTGGCTTTTGTGTATGCCCCAGCATTGGAGTAATTAAGGAGAACCAAATGGTTTGATATTGGACAATCAATCCTATCCACTGAAGTCATAATTTTGACTCCGGTGTGCAACCATCTACATGTGCCCATAGAAAGACTGCTCAAAGAGCACTGCTACTGCCTGGGTCTCCTGAAGAGATCCCATCACACTCCAGAAAGCATTTCTCATAATCCAAAATGGTGTCTTAAAGAGGGCAGATTTTTGCCATCAAATATATTTCTGCTCAAATTACATGAAAACAATTGCAGGTGAGTCAAGGCAGAGATGACACAGTGGCTCAGTAAGTTGTGCTGAGGTTTTACGGCGCTAGTGACCCAAATTTAATCCTGACCTCTGTGCTCCCTATAGCTGTGCGGGTTTATCCAAGGTGCTTCCACCTCTTCCCACATCACAAGAATGTGCTGGTTGGTAGGACAACTGGTTGCAGTAAATCATCCCTCGCACAGAGGTGGAAAATGAATCAAAGGGGAGCTGAGAGGTAAGTGAGAGAAAATAAATTGCAGAACTGAATTAAGAGGAGGAATGGGGCTGATGGGATTGTTTTCTGGAGCTGACATATATTCAATGGGCCAAATGGACTTTCACGGTATGAGAAATATGAGAAGTGAGGGGGAGTTAGTAATCGAGACATTTCTTATCTGATTGTATTTCATCAAATATCCCATATCTTACCTTCATTCTGCTGTTGACAGTTAGGTTCAGGACAGCAAAAATTAACACTCTTAGACAAATCTATGAATCAAAACTGGTTAAAGTGCATTTAACATTTATGTATGCCCTTCATCTGTGTTCCAGTGTAGGATCCTCACCTGAAACATCAACCTATCTGACTGTTACAAGGAAGCAGATTCCCGGATTCAGCAAGTGGCAGGTGTATGGGGTTGAGTGGGATCCAGGATCAGCCATGATGGAACAGTGGAGCAGACTCGATGGGCTGAATGGCCTAATTCTGCTCATATATCTTATGGTCTCTCTGTCAAATGCAATGCCCCAGAGTGGATGGACACCAGCCAACAGAAGGTTGCTGACTTTCAATGGAAGACACTGAGGAATGTGTTTACTCCACATGACAGGGAGCTCCTGGCTGACAAGTCACTGGGGAGTGGCAGAGAGGCAAGAATATTGTAATTCTGAAAGAAGACAGCCCATCTGAGCCTGATGCAACAATTGCCATTTCTCCACAGTGGCATCTCAGCACCTAAGTTATTGCAGGGCCATTTGCTAGACTGCAGTGAGATCCTGCAAGATTCAGTGAACACAGCTATCTACTTCCATTATAGCAGCTGGATGAGGTTGTACCAGCTGAGGCTATTGTGTCATTTTTGAGTGCTGTTAAATTTAGCTCTTATGACGACTTGCCTGAGCAACCGGTGTCCTTTCAGTTAATTTGATGCTTGAACTAGCTGATGCTTGGCTCAGGCACAGAAAGCAGTCAAATACAAAACAAAGCATCTATATTAAACCTTTAGCACCTCAATTTGCTTTATATGTAAAGAAACAGTTCACTTAACAAGCATGTATAAATGACAATGAGATAATAACCAAACACCCTGTTTCCATAATCCTGAATAAGCCATGTTGTTAGACAGGATAGGATTAGTTAACACCTTCACCTCACTCATATATTTGTTGGAATCTTCAGCATCCACCAGACTGCAAACATGGTCTGAGTTTAAAATGGCATCTGACAATGCAGGGTACACGTTCCCTAGAGCCTAGAATAAACTTGAGCCCAACCCCGCAAGAACATGCCTGTCCATACATACACAGTTCCAGCAGAACTCACGTAGCAGTCAAGATTCTAAATTTTCCAATTACTTACCACCCTACCCAAGGGCATCGAGGTCAATTGTAGCACGCCTACTCTCCTGATTAAGGTCGGTTACCTCATTAAACCAGGAACCTTGTTGCCTGCACAGATTAGTGTTACAGCTGGCAGTGCTCTTTCTTACAGTTTTAAACCTTATTTCTATATATCTGCTGTAAGGAAGGAAAATACAGTTTTGAATTCATCTAAATTGAAAACATGGTCTCAATTGGTATGAACGTATATCAAAATAAACACAGCACTAACTGTACACTTACAAAACAAAACAACAAAAGTTGTATTAAAATTGCATATACTTCTGTTCCACGGGCTACAGCAATATAATTAACAATACTTACATGATTCCTTAAAATAAGTTTTTAAATAAATAATTTTGCTATTATGCCTATCATTATGAAGAAAACAAATATTTTTTTTTATTTTATTATAATTAAGATGGTGCATGGCTAACTCTCACTGGTTTGATATTCCCCACTGCATATCTGTCCACATTCTGCAATCTGTGATTATTGTCTTCAAACATTGTCTATCATCTGCCCCCAGCCAGTACTAGTCTCTGAAGATGCTAGAAAATGTAGTATGCTATCAGGATTTACTGTAAGGAATGCTGGCAGTTGCTCCCTTGATACTACAGTAAGGAAATGAACAAAGTGGTTTGTTACTCAACCCTACAGATCAAGAAAGTCCCAACTACAACTTCTGTCCTCTGCTGAATTAGACACAGAGAGCAATGTTGGGAAGATTTTGAGATATAACCACACACGGGGTGCATGTTGCATTCATGTCATACGATGCATGTGTGGTCAAGCTTGGAAGGACAACATCAGCCTTCTTTGAAGGAACTAGCATCTCTTAAAGGGGAGAAGCACTTTGACTGCCAATAGTGAAATACATTGAAAATACTGTATAGAATTGAGGTCGACAGTTCAGAGGTGACACTCCGGGATGCCTATAGAAAAGCTTAGGCTAACGTGTTGTCTAAACGAGTGCATGCTATCCACCATACTCGATCTTAAACTGCTCCTTCTTAATCGGGAAAATAAGTGAAGTGCATTTAACTTGCCAGATCCATTGTGGGATATGGCAACAGAAACATCACCACCTAGCAATCACCTGCCCCCACCAGCAAGAAAATTGCTGGTCATAATTTCTGTTTAATTGCCTCTCAGATTCATCAGCTGAAATGAATATCAAACCTTGTCAATATTGCCATTTTTTGCTGAAAACCATCAACTAGAACAAAGTTCTGAGACGTGCAATGTATAAAGAGCGGAAGTAATTTAAAAAAGATCTGAAAACTGCCTAAGGTATGTTGTTTCTTGGTTGTGCTGAATCAAGGGCAATACAGTCATGAAGAGCTTGCTTGATTATCTCCTGCTCTTTATTTCTTCCCAGAGGGAGTTCAGAATTATCATGAATGAACAGCAACTGAATGGGATGGACTTAGTTATTTTTCATTTTGAGATACTGCATGGTAATAGCCCTTCCGGCCCAATAAGCCCATTGCCACGAAATTACACCCATTTGACCTCTAATCTACCAACTCGTGTGTCTTTGGAATTTGGGAGACAACCAACACAGTTACAGGGGGATCGTACAATCTCCTTAAAGACAGTGGTGGATTTGAACCCAGGTCTCTGTTACTGTTATGCTATCATGAGTTTTTAAGAATCCTTTGTATGTTCACATGACAAGACAGAATTAAGCATACATGCGAGTTCCATCACAGTGAAATTGGTCGTAATCCATAGTCCATGTTTTCTCAAGGAAGATAATGAAATATCAGGTAAAGGTCATTTAATTATCCTTGTTCTAATGTTGCTTGTGCATATTGACCTTTTGCCTCATTAATATCCCACAGTGTTGTTCGCCGATTCTGACTAAATGGTCTTTCCCTGATTATAACACAGTAATACATTATTTAATATGTTACAGAACTTACTGGGTGATTTTGAAAATAATCACCCTATGGAAATTGAATGAATGGGGTAATTAAGAATAAGATGGTGTTGTGCCAGGGAATATTTCCAGTACTAATGAAGGAATTTACAATGCCATGAAACACCTATTGAACAAAAGCAGGAATTATATGTAAAAAAAAGACTTTGGTAAAAACATGATAATAATTATCAATTTGTTTGGTTCAAAAGCAACTTAATTTTCTGGCCTGAGCTCCAGGGATGATGCATTCAACGTTCCAGGTCTGATTGCAACTTCGATATCGTAGCGTTTTCTGTAATTGTTTGCAAGATTAACCATAGTTAGAGTTTTATTTTCTTGATCTGCCTCTGAAAATTGGAGGGGGTCATTTTACATATAGCTACATGTGTTAACTACGTTAGAGCAAAAGGTACTTATGCTACAGAGTGACATGCAAAGGTTCTGAGAACTCAGAACACACTCTTCAGTTTTAAACCATCATCTCTTCCAGTGCTGGTGACTGCAAGATTACACAAGAATTAATGTATAAGCCACCAAGCATCCAAAAGCCTTCAGAAAGAAACCTATGTAAGGCAGTAACAGAAAATGATTCAGCTAACGAAAAACTCGAGCGTTACTCCCAGCTATTAAATCCAATTACAATTGATTTTACCTTAACTGTTCACCTGTGATACAAAAATACAATTTAAATCTGAAGTGTTTATGATTAGTTTAAAAAGAACTCTGTCAGGGAATAGGAGCAACATTTTCCCTTCGAAGTATTGATTTACAAATTTAGAGATGTTTAGCCAGCAGATTTATTTTAGCCAATATTTTTCAATTAATTTCTATGGGAATAAAGGTTTATTGTGAAGCTCGAGTGTATAAAATAATGGAGGTCGAATTGGCTAATTTTCAAAGAAGGCATTGAAATTTCATTATATGATTTATATGGGGAAAAACATCCTGATGAATATAATACAATAATACATTGCATTACGACTATTATTATAAATGATTTCTGTATCCAGCTGTTGCTACCTGTGTTGTTCACAGGCTGCACAGGTTACCCCAATTTTGCCACGAGTTAAAAACAACTGTCGGAAGTGGATGGAAAACTGAAACTAGGACAATGGATGACCACATGCGGAACTGATTGTGGACTTCAGGAAGGGAAAGTCAAGGGAACACACATCGGTCCTCATCAAGACTTTAGCAGTGAAAAGGGTGAGCAGTTTTAAGTTCCAGGGGTCAACATCTCAGAAGATCTATCCTGGGCCCAACATACTGAAGCAATTACAAAGAAAGCATGACAATGGCTATACTGCATTGGAAGTTTGTGGAGATTTGGTATGTCACCAAACACTCTTGCAAATTTCTACAGATGTACTGTGGAGAGCATTCTAACTGGTTGCATCACCATCTGGTATGGAGGGACTATAGCAAAGTATCAGAAAAAGTTGCAGAAAGCTGTAAACTCAGCTTGAGCCTCCCCACCATCAAGGATTGGAAAGCTGAGCCTGCTGGGCCTGAACACCTCCCTCTGCAACTGGATCCTAGAATTCCTGACTGGGAGACCTCAGTCAGTCTGGATCAGGAGCAGCATCTCCAACACCATCACACTGAGCACGGGGCTCCCCAGGGCTGTGTGCTCAGTCCACTGCTGTTCACTCTGCTGACCCACGACTGTGCTGCAACACACAGCTCAAACCACATCATCAAGTTCGCCGATGATACAACCGTGGTGGGTCTCAACAGCAAGAATGACAAGTCAGCATACAGAGAGGAGGTACAGCGGCTAACGGACTGGTGCAGAGCCAACAACCTGTCTCTGAATGTGAACAAAACAAAAGAGATGGTTGCTGACTTCAGGAGGGCACGGAGCGACCACTCCCCGCTGAACATCAACGGCTCCTCAGTAGAGATCGTTAAGACACCAAATTTCTTGGTGTTCACCTGGCGGAGAATCTCACCTGGTCCCTCAACACCAGCTCCATAGCAAAGAAAGCCCAGCAGCGTCTCTACTTTCTGCGAAGGCAAAGAAAAGTCCATCTCCCACCCCCCATCCTCATCACATTCTACAGGGGTTGTATTGAGAGCATCCTGAGCAGCTGCATCACTGCCTGGTTCGGAAATTGCACCATCTCGGATCGCAAGACCCTGCAGCAGATAGTGAGGTCAGCTGAAAAGATCACCGGGGTCTCTCTTCCTGCCATTACAGACATTTACACTACACGCTGCATCTGAAAAGTAAGCAGCATTATGAAGGACCCCACGCACCCCTCATACAAACTCTTCTCCCTCCTGCCGTCTGGGAAATGACACCAAAGCATTGGGCGCTCACAACCAGACTATGTAACAGTTTCTTCCCTCAAGTAATCAGACTCCTCAATACCCAGAGCCTGGACTGACACCAACTTACTGCCCTCTACTGTGCCTATTGTTGTATTTATTATTTATTGTAATGCCTGCACTGTTTTTGTGCACTTTATGCAGTCTTGGGTAGGTCTGTAGTCTAGTGTAGTTTCTTTTTCGGTGTTGTTTTTACAGAGTTCAGTGTAGATTTGTACTGTTTCATGTAGCACCATGGTCCTGAAAAACGTTGTCTCGTTTACAGGGCCCTCATCACCCAGGGCATGCTTTTTTCATTACTGCCATCAAGTAGGAGGTACAGGAGCCTGAAGATACACACTCAATGTTTTAGGAACAGCTTCTTTCCCACCACCATCAGATTTCTGAATGGACAATGAACCCATGTACAGTATATAACACTATTTTTATTCTTCTGCTCTCTTTTTGCACTATTTATTTAGACAAAAGACAATAGATGCAGAAGTAGACCATTTGGCCCTTCGAGCCTGCACCGCCATTTTGAGATCATGGCTGATCAACTACTATCAATACCCGGTTCCTGCCTTGTCCCCATATCCCTTGATTCTCCTATCCATAAAATACCTATCTAGCTCCTTCTTGAAAGCATCCAGAGAATTGGCCTCCACTGCCTTCTGAGGCAGTGCATTCCAGACCCCCACAACTCTCTGGGAGAAGAAGTTTTTCCTTAACTCTGTCCTAAATGACCTACCCCTTATTCTCAAACCATGCCCTCTGGCACTGGACTCTCCCAGCATCTGGAACATATTTCCTGCCTCTATCTTGTCCAATCCCTTAATAATCTTATATGTTTCAATCAGATCCCCTCTCAATCTCCTTAATTCCAGCGTGTACAAGCCCAGTCTCTCTAACCTCTCTGCGTAAGACAGTCCAGACATCCCATGAATTAACCTCGTGAATCTATGCTGCACTTCCTCTACAGCCAGGATGTCCTTCCTTAACCCTGGAGACCAAAACTGTACACAATACTCCAGGTGTGGTCTCACCAGGGCTCTGTACAAATGCAAGAGGATTTCCTTGCTCTTGTACTCAATTCCCTTTGTAATAAAGGCCAACATTCCATTAGCCTCCTTCACTGCCTGCTGCACTTGCTCATTCACCTTCAGTGACTGATGAACAAGGACTCCTAGATCTCTTTGTATTTCTCCTTTACCTAACTCTACACTGTTCAGATAATAATCTGCCTTCCGGTTCTTACTCCCAAAGTGGATAACCTCACACTTATTCACATTAAACGTCATCTGCCAAGTATCTGCCCACTCACCCAGCCTATCCAAGTCACCCTGAATTCTCCTAACATCCTCATCACGTGTCACACTGCCACCCAGCTTAGTATCATCAGCAAATTTGCTGATGTTATTCTCAATGCCTTCATCTAAATTGTTGACATAAACAGCTGTGGTCCCAATACCAAACCCTGTGGCACTCCACTAGTCACCACCTGCCAGTCCGAGAAACACCCATTCACCGCTACCCTTTGCTTTCTATCTGCCAACCAGTTTTCTATCCATGTCAATGTCTTCCCCCCCGATGCCCTGAGCTTTGATTTTACCCACCAATCTCCTATGTGGGACCTTATCAAGTGCCTTCTGAAAATCGAGGTACACTACATCCACTGGATCTCCCTTGTCTAACTTCCTGGTTACATCCTCGAAAAACTCAATAGATTAGTCGAGCATTATTTACCCTTGGTAAATCCATGCTGGCTCAGCCCAATCTTATCACTGCTATCTAGATATGCCACCATTTCATCCTTAATAATGGACTCTAGCATCTTCCCCACTACTGATGTTAGGCTGACAGGCCGATAGTTCTCTGTTTTCTCCCTCCCTTCTTTCTTAAAAAGTGGGATAACATTAGCCATTCTCCAATCCTCAGGAACTGATCCTGAATCTAAGGAACATTGGAAAATGATTACCAATGCATCCGCAATTTCCAGAGCCACCTCCTTTAGTACCCTAGGATGCAGACCATCTGGACCTGGGGATTTGTCAGCCTTCAGTCCCATCAGTCTACTCATCACCGTTTCCTTCCTAATGTATTGTAAAACAATATATCTCATGACATACAGTTTGCCAGTGATATTAAACCTAATTTTGATCCTGATCCCACAATCTTTTCTGCACACAGACTGCTGACGGTATAAACATGCACCTTTTTTATTCTCTTCCTTCCTCCCTTCCCCCAACCCCAAAAGCAACCCAAACATCGGTCCCTTTTTTATCTTAGGTAACAAAGAGTTGGAATCCACAACATCAGAGAAGGAAGAGGAAGAAGACGGAAATGTGCATCTTTCAGTGTTTTTATTTCTTATCGAGAGTAGAATAAGACCAGAAGACCTAGGAGCAGAATTGAATCATTCTGCTCCACCATTCGATCATGGCTGATTTATCAACCCTCTCAACACCATTCATCTGCTCCCCTCCAATAAAGTTTTGACCCTATCAACCTCCACTTTAAATATACCCAATTACTTAGCCTCCACAACCATCTGTGGCAATGAATTCCATCATTTTACCATTTTCTGATTAAATAAATCCCTCCTCATCTCTCTTCCAAAGGGAAGAGATAAGATTCTCATTCCCTTGCCTTGCAGAGCATACAGTGTAGTGCCACAACAGCCAGAACATCTCCTGACCATGCCTTTGGCATGAGTCCACAAGTTCAAAGAAGTTTCTACAGGGGCACGATTGAGAGTATCCTGACTGGCTGCATCACTGTACTGTACCTCCCTCATCGCAGGACTCTGCACAGAGTGCTGCAGACAGCCCAGTGCATCTGTGGATGTGAACTTCCCATCATTCAGGAATTTACAAAGACAGCTGCATAAAACGGGCCTGTAGGATCATTGGGGACCTGAGTCACCCCAACCACAACCTGTTCCAGCTGCTACCATCCAGGAAACGGTACCACAGCATTAAAGCCAGGACCAACAGGCTCCGGGACATCAGACTGATTAATTCACGCTGACGTAATTGTATTTGTCAGCTATATCAACTGTCCCATTGTATATCTTTCTGTACATACTATTTATAACAAGTTACTATAATTTGCACATTGCACATTCAGACTGAGACATAATGTAAAGGTTTTTACTCCTCACGTTTGTGAAGGACATAAGAAATAAAGTCAATTCAATTCAATTTTTTACTGCACTCAATAATGCTCCTTGTGACAGTATGACTCCCATTACATGCATATTATTTACGAGTGTGTTGAATCCAGAGCAATAACATGAGCCACCTTAAGAGTAGACAGCTCTTGGTTGCTCGGAAACTATTTTAAACATACAATGGTGGGCCAAATACCATCAACACAAAGCACTGCTATAGACTGAAGGTGATTACTGCATGAATAACAGGAACTCCCCTTTATGGTGCATTTACTGTCAGTGGCCCCTCGTCAACTGCGTACTGACAACGAGTACTTCCAAGTCCATGGAAAGGGCACTCTCCAGTACAGCATTGTCATGCAATCGCTGTGCAGCGAGTGGCACTCTGACCACAAGGAAACTTCCAATAGTGCATGCTTGATCCACCTGCTTGTCTCATGTATGGATAAATGAGATGTAACAGACTCTCTCAAAAAAAAAGGCTGTCGGGGAGTTCTTCAAACTGTGAAGCATTGTTTACTTGTCCAGCAACCACCTGAAGGAGCCAAATGGATAAAAGCAAAGACTTGTTCACATCGGCAGCCACAGGCCTGCTCAGAAATGGTAGTTGTGGCTGTAATTAAGTAGATTTAGGTTGTAACTTCTTCATCAAAGAAAGGACCCTGGTGTATTGATTTTGACAGAAGCTGAGTCTTGAAACTTGCTCATTAAATATCCTTGGCAGATAAGGCCTCTGACTGAAAGCCTTTCTTCCTTTTTCCCTGCTTCCTCTTCTGGTGGATTACTCTATTCTGTCAAATCTTACTCAACAATCAGAGATAGGCTACCCATGTCTGCAACCTTGCTCTGTCATAACCTAAGACACACAATGGTACATGAGCACCATTAAGTTTCAAAAACGCCTGCAATCAGTCTGTGCATTCTATCAAAGCTATGCTGTCGTAGGTGTGCAGTGGCTTTACCACTTTAAAATAAATCATAAGACCATAAGACGTAGGAGCAGGATTAGGACATTCAGCCCATTGAGTCTGCTCTGCCATTTCATCATGGCTGATCCCAGATCCCATTCCACGCCATACACCTGCCCTTCACCATATCCCTTGATGCCCCAACCCATCAGAAAACTATTAACTTCTGCTTTGAAAATACCCATGGACTTGGCCTCCACTGCAGAAGTGGCAGAGTATTCCACAGTTTCACCACTCTTTGACTAAAAAAAAATTCCTCCTTACTTCTGTTCTAAACGGTCACCCCTCAATTTTGAGGCTGTGCTTTCTAGTTCTGGATACCCCCACCAGAGGAAACATCCACCTTACATAGTCCTTTCAAAATTCAGCAGGTTTCAACAAGATCCCTTTGCATTCTTCTAACTTCCAGTGAGTACAGCCCCAAAGAAAATGCCATCACTGCATTTGCCTACTTTACCGCAGACTCAACCTGTGAATTAACCTTCTGGGAGTCTTGCATGAGGACTTGTGAGTCCCTTTACACGTCTGATGATTGAACTTTCTCCCTATTTAGATAATAGTCTGCACTATTGTTCCTTTTACCAAAATGCATTATCATACATTTCTCCACACTGTATTCCATGTGCCACCTTTTTGCCCATTCTTTCAATTTGTCTAACTTGTCACTCGCAATGCTTCCTCAGCACTATCTACCCCTCCACCTATCTTTGTATCATCCACAAACTTTGCCACAGAGCCATCAATTCCATTATCTAAATCAATGACAAACAGTGTGAGAAGTTGCAGCCCCAATACTGACCCCTGAGGAATACCACTAGTCATTGGCAACCAACCAGAAAAGGCACCCTTTATTTTACTCGCTGACTCCTGCCTTTCAGCCAGACCTCGATCCATGCCAGTATCTTTCCTATAACACCATAGGATTTTATCTTGTTACACAGCCTTATGTGAGGCACCATATCAAATGCCTTCTGAAAATCTGAGTAAATGACATCCACTGACTCTTTTGCCTACCCTGCCTGTTACTTCCTTGAGGAATTCTAACAGATTTGTCAAGCAAGATTTCCTTGACAGAAACCATGCAGATGTTGACTTATTCTATCATTAGTCTCCAAGTACCTGAAACCTCATCCTTAATAATAGATTCCAACATTTTCCCAGCCACTGAGGTTAGGCTGAATGGCCTATAATTCCCTGTCTTTTGTCTTCCTCCCTTCTTAAAGAGTGGAGTGACACTTGCAATTTTCCATTCTTCCGGGACCAAGCCAGAATCAAGTGATTCATGGCCAAGATCATGGCCAATGCATCCATTATCTCTTCAGCAACCTCTCTCAGGACTCTGGGATGTTGTCCATCTGGCCCAGGTGACTTATCCATCTTAAGACCTTTGAGTTTGCCTAGCACTTTTTCCTTTGTAATAGCAATGGTATTCACTCCTGTAACAGCAGTCACTCCTACTCCCTGACATTCATGGACCTCTGGCACAATGCTAGTGTCTTCCATAGTGAAGACTGATAGAAAGTACTCATTAAGTTCATCTTCCATTTCTTTGTCCCCCATTACTACCTCACCAGCATCATTTTCAACTCTCGCCTCCCTTTCACTCCTTATATAACTGAAAAAACTTTCAGCGTCCAGCTGTATTTTATTGGCTAGTTTACCCTCATATTTCATCTTTTACCTTCTTATACCTTTTTAGTTGCCTTTTGTTGGATTTTAAAAGCTTCCCAATCATCCAATTTCCCACTCAATTTTTCTACCTTATATGCCCTTTCCTTGGCTTTTATGCAATACTTAACTTCCCTTGTTAGCCATGGTAGTCTAGCCCTGCCATTTGAGAACTTCTTCTTCTGTGGGACATAGCTATCCTCTGCCTTGTGAACTGCTCCTAGAAACTTCAGCCACTGCTCTGCCATCATCCCCGCCAGTATCCCCTCCAATCCACCTGGGCAAGCTCCTCTCTCACACCTCTGTAATTCCCTTTGTTCCATTGTGATGCTGATATATGTGACTAATGCTTCTCCCTCTCAAATTGCAGTATGAATTCATGGTTCCTTTACATTAAGCTCCCTAAAAAGATCTGGGTTATTACACAACACCCAATCTAAGATTACCTTTCCCTAAGTAGCTCAGCACAAGCTGCTCTAAAAATCATCTAATCAGCGTTCAACTAAATCCCTCTCTTATGATCCAACACCAACCTAATTTTCCCAATCCCCTTGCATATTGAAGTCCCCTATTACAATTGTGTCATCAGCCTTATTATGTGCCCTTCTCAGCTCCCTTTGCAATCATGCACACTCCCTTCAACTTCTCAGCGGAAGAAAGCTATCCCTGTTCCTGAGGACAGTTTAGGAGGATCACTTTTGTAAAAAGTGAAGCATCAATTCTCTTCCACTTCTTCCAATCCAATGGTCTCCTGTAGATATGAGAGTACATATGCAGCTTGAACAATAACGTCCTGGGGCACCTTCGATTAATCTGCAGTGGTGATCCAAGCTTCCAACAGCTTGTTATTTTAATTCTGCAGCCCATTGTAATCTGGGAGTCATATTCTGATGAGGCACGGCATAACCCTGAGGAGTACGACCTCATCTTCTTCTGAGTGCTTTGTAATATTAAGACTTAAAGTTGAATTCAAGAGGTTAGGTGCAGTGCTTTCTCTATCTGCATTAGAAGAGGCTAGTTCTGTGATCATGTAAGCCAGCTGGAGAATTGCCACAGTGGTTCCACCTTCCATGTGCTCTGGTTCACCTCCTGAGCATTTCCTACATTTCCCTTTTGACTGCAGTTCTCTGCAGCGGATATGACCTACACTTCACAGATCTGACTTAGCCTTTGTTATGTTTGTCACTTTTCCAGATCTAATGAAGGGTCCTTTACACAGATACTGCCAAACTGCTGAGAGTTTCCAGCATGTTCTATTTTCCCCCACTAGTATTACTGTAAATGGTGATAGCAAGGCCCTTCATTCCATTGAACATTGTGTTCAGCTGTCCAAAGTTAACACAAAGTGGAGTATGTGTCATCAAATTAGTGCTGCGCATTCATGAACATCAAAACCCGTCTGCATTTCAGGCTCTTCATAAATAGGCAAAGACAAGCCCCTTCATCAAGATTCTGTTTTGCAACATTCCCCCAAATGTGTGCATGCACCCTGGCCTCCATTTTCAAGCATTTGATTGTCACATAATGACTAAAAGATATTGCTATTTAGTTCCCATCAAATACACGAATATTTCCTTGACTTTCATGCACTTAAAGCAATGAGAGTGAGTAAAATCATGACACTGAGAACTGAAGGAATTTTCAATAAGTACAATTTCAAGAAAACCAGGCATTATAAAACATTGTATAACTGCCACAAAAGAGGTAGTGCATTATTTTAAGTAAACTGCTTTATGGTAAATTCTCAGTAGCTTTGTGTAATATCACTGAAAATACTACAATGGGCTTTAAAGAAATATATGATATACTATACCAGAAAATGTGATATCATTCATATTTTTCTGCATAGTCGGATGATCCAAGTAAATGTTTAAACAGCTCTTTTTTTCAAAAAGAAAAATGCTGAACAATACAGAATTGGGCAAATCAATCAACTTACTACTGTTATGTGTACAACATGATAGTCAAGGTGAAAGAGTGGTGGAACATCTTCAAAAGAATTATGTGCACAGACTTTATGTCATGGTCTAATTGTGCAACACTTCTCCATATCAAATATGTGGCATTTCAAGAATTCCATCTTTATTTTCAAAAATTAGACAATGAAATCAATACAAATGTAAGCTACTTAAGAGAGCGAGTTTCTCATTGCTGAATCTTTTACTGGCTGACATGTTTTCTACGATCCTTTTCTTACTGTCTCTTTAGGTTTGAAATGGAAGCATGATAAAGCAAACTAGGTTCAGGTTACTATTCACTTACTGCTCCTTGTTTCTGCTACATCAACAGCATTTTCTTTCCTTGTTGCTGTTTTTACTTAGTTGGCTCATTTCTGACAATGTTAATAATTCCTTGTATATCGCTTTCCGCAGTATGATTTCTGACATCTAGCCCAGCAGATTCAAAAAGACCAGGCAGAATTCTGGGGGAGTGTGTTAGATGCAGAAATGCCTTGAAGACAGCAATTTATTATATTTAGGACAAGTATGACATCCCACTTCAAGGAAATGGCCTCCATACATATTGAGAAGGGTTTGTGATTTTGGTGGCAGTGGAGGGGTAGGGGGGAATGCGAAATACTGTGGTGGGTGGGGGCAAGGGAGGGGGAAGGTTAGTTTGAAAGGATGTCTCTGTGTTTTTAGAAAAGACATAAAGGTAGGAGGCAGCATAATGAAGGCAGGAGGATAATGGATACTGGAAGTATTTTGCCTGAGGCTATGTGACTGCTCTACCTACTATGGCATAACTAGTATATTTATAATTCAAATACCTAGTTTTAATAATTAACTACTACCGAATATTAAAAACAAAATGTTCAGAAGATTATGCACTGATATTCAGGCACTCTGCATTCAAAATGTCTACTGTTAAAATATAAATAGAGAAAGATATAGAGAGGACACAAGCAGTGAATGTTCCAGGGCAAAAAATTGACAAAAAACATCATATCATAAAACTGTACATAAATGGTTGCTTTAATTTTTTTCCAGTCAGAAATCACCTTTGTATTACATGTTTCTTTAATCTCAGACTTGGAAAATCGCTGTGTTTTGCATAAAACAATAAAATCTGACTCTTTTAAACAAATAATAGATTAATTACATAATCTTTTCATTTGAATTACAATTTTACTGATAATTATTTCTAAAGATTTTAAAATTAAAATATTGAACTTATGCAAATGCTAAAGCAAATTTTACCCTTCAAGATTTAGGTCAATTTCATGCTTTGTTTCAAATGATAAGATGAATATTGGCATCAAAACAAAATATCTAATTCAAATCCATAATTAAGTTCATGGGTGTAAATTCAAGCAATATTCTGAAAACCTATTATAATTATTTCTTTTCTTCTTTGTGACAGCAGAATAAAAAAGATGATGTTTTTACCAGCTTGACAATAAAGGTTATATTTTAAGAATGCTATAGATGATACACAGTATTATCCCTTCAACATAATGCAGAGTTCTGTAAAAGACTTCCATATAGTCAGTGTCAAAAGCTTATCTGCATATCCTAACTTTCCATTCTGCAAAACATTCGGTCACAGATTGTAAAGAAAATAATTGAGATTGCAGAAGACGGGATTTATTTTGTCAGACTAAAACAAATGAATGGCCAGACACCAAATGGAAAATGAAACTTTGAAAATGTCTTTCTTTTTTGTAATGAAAATATTGAACACACACTTCAAGTGAATTGCTTTATGGTGCAAGTAGCTATTACTGTATTTGGATAATCTCTATCGAACCAAATAACTTTTCGAGGTCATCTGAACATTTGGACCATTAGAGAGGGAAGTTCTTTCAAGCATATTTATGAGGAAGTCAAACTCATTTTTCTCCTTATCCAACATCCATTGACAAACACTTTTCAGTAAGGTCATTATATAATGATCAAGATAGAAGCTTTGACTAACATTCACAGTTTCTGAGCCCAGATTTGCTAAAACCAATTATAGCAGCTCCACAATCAGACCAGCTGAGATGAACTAACTCAGCATAGACCAGAGAGTGTACCACAGGTCTTCCTGTGTTTATGGCTCAGCACCACATCATGTGGCATATTTAACCACTAAACCTTCAGGGAGCCCTGAATCACTTTCAGCTTTATATTGTGAAGTATTATTGAGGCAACCAAGGTCAACAATTGGACAATAGTTTTCAATTTTTGTTGCAAGTAAGTAATTTATTTTTTCTCAAACTCCTTTAACCAGGCTCAGTTATGCAAGCAAATGTTCTTGATCATGTATTTCTTTCTCAAGGACCAGTAACATTATAAATCAGAGATAAAAATGCATCTTGAAATTATTGATTTCTTGCACACTCATATTTGCTTTGCAAAATATGCCCCCCACACGCACCACCCACCACCAAACCTGCCATATATTATTCCCCAACACATGCGCAAAGGAATGCTCCCAGACACTGCTTACTGTCCCAAACCTCTGAATGCACCTCATAAGAAGTTGCTCCCAATGGATTCAGAAACTAAATTCTTCTTTCAGGCATTACTAATGAATTCAGTATGTAAAGAAGAACAGCCAACTTTTTGTTGGATATGTCTTGTAAAAGGAAGTGATCATATCTGGAGATGAACATTGCCTGTTAAAACTCAAGGGTTTGTAATTCTCACCTACGCCTGTTTACAGAGAACGTAGAGCCATTCAATACAGTACAGGCCCTTCAGCCCACACATTGTGCTAACCTTTTAATCTACTCCACAAATGATCTAACCCTTCCCTCCTATATAATTCTCCATTTTTCTTTTATCCATTTAAGAATCTCTTAAGTGTCCCTAATGTATAGGCCTCTACTGTTGTGTATTTAATGTTCCGGTAAAATTTGAGTAATAGTGCAAATATATTATTTAATTAAATATTCTCTGTTTAATGGATTATGTGGGTATGAGAATGGTATACATCACCAAGCTTCCACGTGCCTCATTTAAAGTAAAAACGGACATACATGAATTATTCTTGTCTCCATTTTGATCAGTTTTATGTTTTGGAGTTACATAATAAACAATGGCAATGAGGAAGTTCTAAACGAACCAGAGCCAATGAAGCATCTCTGTGAAGCGCAGCAAGATGTTCGAGTTAAGAAAAGGTGAAGCGAAAAATGGTCAAGTAAAAGAAAAACATGCAGCATGTTTTTCTTTGAAGCAGCTCATACTCTTCACAAAAATAAAGACAATTGTGTAAAAAAAGCAGAAAATTAGTTCATGGGTTCATAAACAGTGATAACTGGCTGATAAAAAAAGAACAGAAGTGGCTGACCATGTTGGAAAGATCGATGTGCTTGATTAAACAACAGATAACTGGATAGTGCATACAGAGCAATTTGAGCAGTATTTTAAAGCAAATGAAATAGCCGATGAGAAGCTTCTGTCGATTTTGCTGAGAGCATTGGGTTTAAAAGCATACAGTTTACTTAGAAATTTGATTGCTCCAACTAAACAACTGAAATTAGCTTTGCTGATATTGTGAAAGTATTGGAGAAGCAATTAGAACCAAAAACACTTTTAATTGCAGAATGCTTTAGGTTTGATAGGCAGAATCAAAAAGAAGGGAGTCTATTTCAATGTATGTGTCTGAATTGAAGAGGTTGTCTGAGCACTTTCAGTTCAGAGATGGGCTTAATTATGCACTGAAAGATTGTTTAGTTTGTGGAATCTTACAAGAAATCATTCAAAAACAAATCCTAAGCGAAGCCCAGCTTACATTTAAAAGAACAATTGAAATAGGTTATCAATGGCCTTGAAAATGACCTTGAACAAAATTGCAGCACCTAGACAGAAACAGTGTTACTGATGTGGCAGGAGCTCACTTGCACCTGATTAAAACAGGTTTAAAGTTGTTGCAGAAACTGCCACAAAATTGGACACATGCAAAGAGCATGTCAGGCAGACTAAATGGACTGCACATGGTAGAGATAAAAATAAAATGGCAAGTTGCAGTTTCAAAAAGAGCACTAATCTGCATACTGTTGATGAAAAATCTGATAATGATGAGAGTGACACAGGACTGAGTAGCTTTAAGACTTACAGTGTGAAAACTAACAATAGGCCAGCAATATGGCTTACAACAGATGTGAATGGCAAATTAATTAAAATGGAATTGGACATAGTCTCAGCTGCTTCAGTCATTCAGCAAAATGAAATCGAATGGCATTTCAAAGATAATGAAGCCTGCAGATATTCAATTAAGAACTTAACTGGAAAAATGATCATTCCTGTGGGAATGATGTGTGTAACAGTGAAATACAACTAACAACAAGCCACATTGGGCATATATGTGGTAAAAACAGGAGGGCCAGCATCGTGAGGTCAACTACAGAGACAACTACAACTAGATTAGAGATCCATCCACCATTGTCATGCCACATCCTCTGCGAAAGGGTCTACTGACAATGAGTTAAGAAATATACTGGATGATGCCACAGCAGAGTTCAAGGATAGCACTGGAAAACTCAAACACATCAAGGGTAATATAGTGTGAAGTGAAAATGCAACACCAAGCTTCACAAAGTCTGTCCAGTTCCTTATACCATCCGTGATAAAATAGCCAGTGAGCTAACTGCATGGAGGCTGGTGGAATTCTTTCCAAGTTTAAGTGAAGTCTATGGGCAATGCCAGAGGTCCCAGTAGCCAAGTAGAATGGTTCTGTCAGGATCTGGGGTGATTTTAATGTTATTATCAACCCAGTACTAAAAGTAGATCAATATCCTCTGCCCAGGATAGAGGATATATTTGCAAGCCTTTCTAGTGGAAAACACTTCAGCAAAGTGGATTTAGCTGAGGCCTTCCTACAGATGGAGATGGAAGTAGAGTCCAAAATGTTTCTCACCATGAACACTCACAAAGGGCTTTATGGCTATAATAGGCTTATTTCTGGAGCAGCATCTGCACCTGCACTCTGGCAGAAAGCTGTGGACCAGGTGCTGCACAGCTGCCCAGGCACTCAGTGTTACCTGGATGACAAGGAACATTTCCAAAATCTAAAGGCAGTGTTAAACAAGATAAGAAGATTAGGGCTCCAAGCACATACAATAAGTGTGAATTTTTTAAACCAATCATCACTTACTGTGGTGACACCATCGATGCACAAGAATACACTAGCATGCTGAGAAGGTTTAAGCAGTGCTAGATGCCCCAGGCCAGTGGTCCCCAACCACCAGGCTGCGGACTGGTACTGGGCCACGAGGAAACAATATGATTTGGCGGCCCAGTAGCACATGCTTTGTGGCCTGGTGGTTGGGGACCACTGCCCTAGGCCAAAGGACATGTCACAGTTGTGGTCCTTTTTAGGATTTGGCAATTACTGCAATAGGTCCCTGCCAAACCTGGCTACTGTGCTCCCCCCCTTTGAATGCATTACTTATAGATTGGGAAGAAATAACAATGGACAAAGCGGTGTAAGATGATTTCAAAAAGGTAAAGAAAGTGGTGACACCAGACACAGTACTAACACGTTATGATCCACACCATTCAGTGAAGCTTGTCTTCAAGGCCTCAGCTTATGGTATCGGTGCAGCCATGTCACATGTTATGAGTGATGGAAGTGGACGCCCCATAGCTTTTGCATCACATTCCCTTACCACTGCAGAGAAAAATTACTCATAGATTGACAGAGAGGCCTTGAGTCTGGTTTGGGATGTAAAACATTTTAACCAGTACTTGTACGGGAGAGAGTTTACCCTCATTACTAATCATCAACCACTGGTCTCCATTTTCAATCCACAGAAGGGTGGACAGATGCAGAGATGGGCTCTATTTCTTGGAGGACACAATTACAAGTTTGAATGCAAGAGGCCAATTAATCATGGAAATACTGATAGATTGTCCCATTTACCCTTGGAAAAGAAAATACATAAAAAATTTACAAAAATGGACACTCATCTTGATATATTTTCCCTAATGCAAATCAAAACTCTCCCCAATACAGCAGAGATGAACCAAAGGAAACCAGAAATGTCTCGGGTCTACATGGCCACCCAAAATGGCTGGAACGGGCAACAGCAATCCCAGTTCCTGCATTTTACCGGCACTGTGATTAACTTGCTCTTGATGGAGGTTGCCTTATGTGGGGACTGAGAGTTATTGTACTGTCCAAGCTGAGAGCTAAGCTCTTGGAGGAGTTACATGCTGGTTATCTCAGCATCAACAAAATGAAACCGCTGGATTGAAGCTTTGTCTGGTGGCCTGGAATAGATCAGCAGATCAAGTTGCTTCTCATCCTCATTTCATCCAAAATGGAAAACCTGTAGCATTCTCAATGTTTCCTCAGAAGACATGTTCCCTAATCCAGGCAGCATCCTGATAAATATCTTCTGCACCCTTTCTGAAGCTTCCACATCCTTCTTATAATACTGAACACAATACTCCAAGTATGGTCTAGACAGTTAGAATGCTCTCCATGGTACATCTGTAGAAACTTACGAGTGTCTTTGGTAAAGTACCAAATCTCCTCAAACTCCTAATGAAATATATTCGCTATCATGCAATCTTTGTAACTGCATCAATGTGTTGGGCCCAGGACAGATCCTCAGAGCTATTGACATGCAGAAACTTGAATTTGCTCGCACTTTCTACTTCTTATCCCTCTATGAGCATTGGTGTATTTTCCCTTGCTTAACCCTTTCTGGAGTCCCCAATCAATTATTTGATGTCATTGACACTGAGTGCAAAGTTTTTGCTGCGACACCACTCAACTAGCTGCTATATCTTGCACGCCGTCTCATCACCATCTGAAAGTCTGCCGACAATAGTTGTGTTGTCAGCAAACTTATTGATGGCATTTGAGCTGTACCCAGGTTTTAATTAAGTTAGTGACAACTGTGGTGTACTGATTCAGGCTCAAAGCTGAAACCCTGAATACAGTCAAGTCCACCAAATCAAAATAGTCCTGTAAGTGCTCCTGTGCCTCCTTTGTCCATACCTTCTTGGCCCTGTCTACTGCTGCTGCTGTCTTTAGTCTCTGCCTATGCCCAGAGAGTGGAATTACAGCCAGGTGTGTTGTGGTTCCGATCGTTTATTCTCTATCTTGCTCCCAATTTCCATTGACTGTGCTTCAGTTCTGAGTGTTAATTTCCCAATTGCTTCTAATTCGCTTTGATGATAGTACACCTGGTTTCCTTCTGGAACTGCAGTATAAGAACTCTGGCATCACAACCGCTAGTTGTCAGTTCATCAGTCTTTTTTCCAGTGAGTAAACTACGTTTCCCAACTGCTTAGAACTGTTTGTTCTAAGTTTAGCTCCAGTTTCAAGGTTTACCTATGAGACTCCATTTCTCTGAGTCAAGGCTCCGTGTCAAGGTTCCATACCAGGGCTCTGTGTGAAGATCCCTCCCGCTCGTTATTCCGCATTTACGCCTGTGTAAGCATCCAAACTCAATCTCTGTGCCTGTGTCCAGCACTTGGGTTCACTTCCCTCGCTCCATATAACAGAACAAACTGGCCACAATGAACCCAGCGGACACGAATACGCTGCAACAAGCCCTCGCCAGCCAGGGCTCACTACTGGGTCTGCACGATCGACTTCTCCAGGATGTCATGGAAAACCTTCTTTCCCTGTCTGCTGATGTAACGAAGATCGGTGACCAGGTGGACCATATATCCACTCAGTTTACCCCTTCCACTCCGAAAACTCTGTCAAACCAGACCAGACAGTCTATAGTGGCAACCCCCTACGTGTTAGCAACACCCTCACCAAGAGGGCCACACATACTTGAACCAGTACACTACACTGGGGATTTGGGGAAATGCCGGGCCTTCCTTCTGCAATGCTCTTTGGTGTCTGATCTGCAGTCATCCACGTACTCCACGGACACGTCAAATATATCATGAGGTTGTTGCAGGGAAGTGCCTTAGCGTGGGCTACAGCTGTCTGGGATAATCAACCGGAGATCTACTCTTCTTTCCCCACCTTTATCACGGAGATGAGGAAGATCTTTGACCACCCCGTCCATGGTAAAGATGCTGCTAAGCATCTACTCACTCTCCATCAGGGCTCACGCAGTGTCGTCAAGTATTCCGTGGGGTTCCGGACGTTAGCGGCCAACTTGGGGTGGAATGATGAGGCACTCCAAGGGGTATTTCAGGATGGTCTTGGTGACAGGGTGAAAGACGAGTTGGCGGCAAGAGATGACACTAACAGCCTGGATTCCTTAATCTCCCTGGCCACCAGACTGGACAACCATCTTCAAGAACGCTATAGGGAGAGAACTGGTCGTCCAACCCCTTTGGCTACTCCATGGCACCCTATACTGTCTCCCACCAGCACAAGCCTCCCTTCTCCTCCTGCTCCTAGAACAGCTCCCAGCCCAGCCATTTCCACTGTCCCGGGAGAGGAACCCATGCAGCTGGGATGGAACCGTCTTTCTCCCACAGAGGGACTTCAGAGATTCAGAGCAGGTGAATGTTTCTATTATGGCCAGTCTGGCCACTTACGTGCAACCTGTCTCCTTCAGCCAAAAGGGGAGGAACCAGAGAAAGGGGGAGCCTGATGAGCCAGACAACATTCACTTCCATTCCCAGAACCCGGATGCAGATCCCGGCTACTTTATATTACAATCGACAGTCCCTGTCTCTGTCAGTTCTAGTGGACTCCGGTGCTGAGGGAAACCTTCTGGATGAAGACATAGCTTCCCGGGCTGAAATTCCTCGGGAGCCGTTGAGTACCCCTCTGGAAGCCCGGGCATGTGTACAGCAAACCTTTGGCCGGGTCATACATCGCACAACACCCGTCTCTTATTCTCTCTGGGAACCATCGGGAACTGGTACAATTTAACCTAATTTCCTCTCCTCAAGCTCCTGTCGTTCTTGGGCGAAGCTAACATAATCCCCACATTGATTTGTTCACTGGGAGGATAGCCAGCTGGAGTCCGCTCTGTCACTCTACTTGTCTTCGATCGGCCCTGTCCCCTGTGGAAGTCACCGCGACCTCATCAGCCGCTGAAACCCCCGACTTATCCGGGGTTCCAGCAGAGTACCACGATCCGAGGGAGGTGTTCAGCAAAAGGGCTCTTTCCCTGCCTCCACACTGCCCTTAAGATTGTGCAATTGACTCCTCTACCCACCAGTCAGCTGCATAACTTGTCCCGGCCAGAAAGGGAAGCAATGGAGGCTTACTTAAATGACTCTCTCGCGGCGGGCCTCATCCTCCCCTGTTGGCGCAGGATTCTTCTTTGTGGGGAAGAAAGACAGTTCTCTGCGCCCCTGCATTGACTACTGAGGCCTAAATAGGATAACTGTAAAGAACAAATATCCACTACCCCTTCTCAACTCTGCTTTCGAACCACTTCACGGAGCCACCAAGTTGGACCTATGAAGTGCCTATCATCTGGTCGGGATAAGGGAAGGAGCTGAGTGGAAAACAGCGTTCAACACCCCTCTTGGTCACTTCGAGTCATGCCATTCGGCCTCACCAATGCCCCCGCCATTTCCCAAGCCCTGATAAACGATGTCCTTAGAGATTTTATTAACCACTTTGTATTTGTCTATTTGGATGACATCTTAATCTTCTCCAGCAGTCTTCTGGAACACATCCACCATGTCTGTCAGAGGCTTTGGGAGAACAAACTATTTGTAAAAACTGAGAAGTGCAAGTTTCACGTTCCTTCAGTCAGTTTCTTAGGGCACATCATTGAGAGCGGGCAAGTGAGGGTGGGTCCCGAAAAGATCCGGGCGGTGGCGGAGTGGCCTACACCCACGACACTCAAGCAACTCCAGCGATTTCTGGTGTTAGCAAATTTTTATCGTCGTTTCATCAGGGATTACAGCCGGGTGGCAGTGCTCTTTACTCGACTCACCTCTCCTGCGACCCCTTTTCACTGGGACCCCGAGGCAGGCACTGCCTTCTCGGAGCTGAACAGGCATTTCACCTCCATTCCCATCCTGGCCCAACCAGACCCCTCTTGTCAATTCATTGTGGACGTCGACGCCTCCGACACTGGGGTGGGAGGGATGCTCTCCCAACGCTCCAGCCCAGACTAAAAGCTCCATCCCTGTGCCTTCTTTTCTCACCAGCTGTCCCCCACCAAATGAAATTACAACATTGGGAACTGGGAGTTACTGACGGTCAAACTCACTTTGGAGGAGTAGAGGCACTGGTTGGAGGGAGCAGAACATCCGTTTATCGTCTGGACCGATCACAAGAATCTCGCATACATCCAAACCACCAAACGCCTGAATTCCTGCCAAGCCCATTGGGCATTATTTTTTGACCGGTTCAGATTTACACTCACCTATCGTCCGGGGTCCAAGAACAGGAAGACCAATGCTCTCTCCTGTCAATATGTTTCCGAGGAGGACCTTCCCAACCCCAAGACCATCCTTCCTCCATCCTGTGTGGTGGCTGCCCTCACGTCGAAGATCGAGGCCATAGCTAAAGAGGCCCAACGGACTCAACCTGACCCTGCAATCGCCTCTTTGTGCCCGATTCCATTCGGCCTCAGGTTCTCCAGTGGGGGCACACGTCTCCTTTCGCCTGCCATCCCGGGATTGATCGGACGCTGACCCTTCTTAAAAGACATTTCTGGTGGCCCTCCATGGACGCTGACACCTGTTCCTTCGTCTCTGCCTGTTCTGTTTGTGCTCATGGAAAAACCTCCCACCGACTGCCTGCTGGGTTACTTTGTCCCCTACCTGTCCCTAGCTATCCTTGGTCTCACGTTGCTCTGGATTTCGTTACGGGACTACCCCCCTCCACATGGGAACACTACCATATTCACCGTGGTGGACCGCTTCTCCAAGCTGTGCACTTTGTAGCCCTTCCCAAACTCCATATGGCTCGGGAAGCAGCCGACCTTCTTGTCCATCACGGGATTCCTTCAGACCAGGGCCCCCACTTCATCTCTCAAGTCTGGAGATCTTTTTGTCAAGCCCATGGAGCCTCAGTACGTCTGTTGTCTGGCGTTCATCTGCAGACGAATGGGCAAACAGAATGAGCTAACCAGGATCTGGAAGCAGCACTGCGCTGCATAACCACCAACAACCCATCATCCTGGAGCACCCATCTCCCTTGGGTACAGCACGCCCACAACTCCCTGGTCAGCACTGCCACAGGAAGGTCTCCCTTTGAATGCTCCCTCGGTTACCAAGCCCCTCTGTTCTCCGCTCATGAAGAGGATATTGCTGTGCCTCTGTTCAGGCCCATCTCCGCCAGTACCGCAAAATCTGGAAAGACACACGGTTCAGCCGACTGCAGCCGAAGGATTGCTGATCACCAGTGGATTCCTGCACCTGATTATCGGCCTGGGCAGAAGGTTCGGCTCTCTTCTAAAGACATTCCCCTCAGGAACGAGCCTAAGCAACTCGTCCCCCCCATTTCCTGGGGCCATTCGAGATTGAGAGTATTATCAATCCCTCGTCAGTCCGACTCAAACTACCCAAATTTATGCACATCCATCCTACATTCCATGTTTCCCAATTGAAGCTGGTATCTGTCAGTCCTTTGTTCCCGCCTGCCAAACCCCCTCCACCTGCCCGGATTATTGACGACCACCCAGTGTACACCGTCCGGCCATTACTGGATGTGTGCTGCCAAGGCAGAGACCTGCAGTACCTGGTCGACCGGGAGGGATATGGCCCAGTGGAAGGTTCCTGGATTCCTGCTCCTTCATCTTGGACCCTTCCCTCATTCGGGATGGTAGTATAACAGTGGTCCAGTGTGTTGGCTCTTCTGGTTCCTCAAGTGATATGTTGGTGATAATTATTTAGAGAGTTTTTCAAGCTGCCCTGGTTAAAATCCCGCAAAATGATGGGGAAGGCATCAGGGTCTGTTGTTTCATGCCTGTCGACTCTGTGGCTCAGTTCTTCTAGAGCCTGTTTGACACAGACCTGACATGTGCACCATTGCCAAAATAAAATGCACAACACATGCACAAAATGATCATGTGATGTTCCAGGTTGGGTGACGAGGGCTGGGACAGAACCACAAAGTTGTACACCACAAGGAGTTAATCGTAAAGCAATCTCCACCTCCTCTGCCTTTGAACAACTCAGCAGTCCTACCTCAGCTGTGAATTGTGAAACTAGTGAGCAGTATCGCTGTGTCCAGAAAGTCGGGGGATACCCACGTCTCCGTAAAACTAAAAGCACTGAGCCTGAATACATTCCAATGCCATATTGAAGTTTACTGATGATATATCTGTTGTGGGCTGAACCAAAGGTGGTGATAAATCAGCATACAGCATGGAGATTGAAAATTTGGGTGAATGATGCCACAACAACCACCTCCCATTCAACGTCAGCAAAACAAAAGAGCTGATTATTGACTACTAGAAGAGGAAATTGGAGGTCCATGAGGCAGACATAATCAGGGGTCAGAGGTGGAGAGAGTCAACAACTCCAAACTACTTGGTGTTATCATTTGAGAGGATCTGTAAGTGGGGTCCAACATGTAAGTGCCACTAAAAAGAAGGCATGGTAGTGCCCCTACTTTCTTAGAAGTTTGCGAAGGTTCAGTATGTTATCTGAAATGTTGACAAACTTCCATAACTGCATGTTGGAAAGTACACTGATAGTCTGCAAAACGGCCTAGTATGAGAACACCGATGCCCTTGAAAAACCTTCAGAAAGTAGTGGACACAGCCCAGTCCATCACAGGTGAAGCCCACCCACTATTCAATATAATTACAAGGACTGCTGATGCAGTAAAGCAGAATTCATCAGCAAGGACACCCACTCTCTTCTCACTGCTGCCATTAGGTAAGAGATGCAGGAGCCTCAGGACCCATACCACCAGGTTCAGGAACCATTATTACATTCAAATAACACTCACCCCAACACGGAACTGATTCCATAACCTCCTGATTCGCTTTTAAAGATTGTCAACATTTATTGCTTATTTATTTGTTATTATTATTTCTATGTTTTATATTTGCATAGTTTGAAGTCTTTTGCATGTTGTTTGTTTGTCTCTGTCATGTGTGGCTTTTCATTGATTCTGATGTGTTTCTTCACATTTCCTGTGAATGCCTGCAAGAAAGTGAATCTCAGGGTAGCATATGGTGACATATACTGTATGTACTTTGAGAATAAATTTACCTTGTACTTTGAAATTTGACTCTGAAAGAAACTGTAGGAAGAATGCTATTTGATGCCAGAAAGGAGTGTGTTGAAGAACCGACACTTGATACCCAGAGAGCTTGGATCAGAGAGGAAGAGTCTGGTACTTAGTGTTGAAAGGATGCAGGGAGATGCAACCAATTGATGTTGGAGGAGGGAGGAATTCAGGGTCGTGGAGAGATCAGCATTGTTACTGGAGGTGGAGGTAGGATGGGAAAGATAGCATGCAATTGGTGATGGAGCAAATTGGGTTCAGGATCTACCGCAGCCAGAAATTGAGGGTTGGGCAAGTGAAATTCCTGTCTGTGCCTTTCCAATGGGGTGGGGGGGGGGGTAGGAATGGTGGTTAATAATTACAGATCAGGAGAAACGAGGAAATGGGGAATTGATCATGCAGTGCAGGGTGAGGAGTCATACACTACTACAGCACAGAAACAAACCCTTTGACCCCTCTAGTCCGTATTGACCTGATCTTCCGCCTAGTTCCATTTACCTTCTCCCAGATTAAAGTTCTCCAAGCCCCACCCACCGATACACCTATCCAAACATCCCTTCAATGTCACATTTGAACCTGCATCTATCACTTTTGCTTGCAGAAGTCTCCATGGTGCAGGCAAATAATTTATTATCCTGAAGGCAGTCCAGGCTGGTGCTATGCTAGTAATGTTGTGTTGTCCTGAGTGAAGTCATTAGTAGCTATCCCAGGATAATGATAACATAGTCCCTCTGCATTGCTCCAAAAAGAACAATAAAATCCAATGCATTTCCAACACTGAAACATCACCAAGGGTGCTCAAAGCCAGAAAGAGCTACGTTAAGTTTTCAAAAAATGCAAAATAAAACAAACATGGTCATTATCAAGATTCAAGATTCAAGTACACTTATTATCAAAGAATGTACAAATTATACACCTTGAGAGTTGAGAAACCTTTGTGGTTTATTTGGGAGTAAAAAAGATTATTAATTGCATACCATGTGTTTTCTCTGGCACATTTCATATTTTATTGCTCACAGACCATACAATAAATAAAATTTGCAATCTGTGTTCTGTCAAAGTTACAAACCTAATGAGCATTTCACCTCGCAAACTTGCCACTTCTGCAAATATTCAGTTAAGTTGTTTCTGCTTTGATACAAACACACACAGAATCTTTTGATTTTTAGATTCCTTCAGTCCAATGAGCAAAAAGGAATGAAGTAACCTGACTGTTGTTTACTGAAAAGATGAACAAAGAGGTGGAGTTTTCTTTGAGTGACAATCCTTTTGCACAGAGGATCCCCTTATTATTCCTGCTACATTTTATGTCAAATTTCCAAGAATAAATGCTCCTTTATTTTACAGTACCTTAATGTGCTCCATTTCTTATTTTGGAAATTAACATAAGCTTTGAAAAGGATATCTGACATTCTCAAGAAACTAATGAATCTGTGTACATTTTGTCCTTAATTCTGTTTTGTATTTTTTTCCAACCTTTACAACATAACCAGAAATGAAAAATATGAAACAAGTTACCATGCTCTTAAGCACCGCCCTACAAACAAAATAAGAAACATTAGAGTGGTCTAGTATACATCAACAACAGCCTAGCCTTGCAGTTTACCATTCAGGTAAATAATATTTAATAAAGAATTATGAAAATGTATTTGCTCCTCCTCATTTTTCTTGTATCCGATACTTGTCTCAATACAACCTTGCTCAGCAGGAAGAAATGCTTTATAGATTGTCTGTAGCTCTTAAAGTCATTTCACAATCTTATGTCAAGGGATATAATTTGACTGCGGATGGTGGCAGAGCAAATACACTGAGCTCTACAGATTTTTTGTTTCCACATTTTCTCCTTACACCTTCACTTTATTGCAAATTTAAATATACTGGCTATTCGATTACCAGGATTAATTTGCTGGAAGCTACTGGTAACAGCTAAAACATGGATAATATTAAAACCTTATAAAAAATGACATGTACATCACTGTATTTTTAATGTCTGATGAGAATCTAAATTTAGTTCTCCAAAAGAGAGGTTACAAGACTTATTGCTTCTGAGCTGAGAGTAATTATTTTCTTTTAATTTCAAGCTCTGCGCTTCATCCACTGGCCTTGCTGAGAACTGACAAAATTCATCCAACCATAAGATTAGTTCTTTTTACTCCTATAAATTCACTTCTAGAACCTATGCTGGTGCAGTGCTTATAGCTTAAATACCAGTCTCAGATAATGTGAACTAGTACTAGTCAGATAGTAAGTGAAATGAAGCAGACTTCCTTTCTGTTGACACTCAGAACATTCTCTGTTCTTCTGATTAAATCTATTTCTGATTATCCCCCCCACCCTCTTTTAGATCAAACAAAGAAAACAGTGTAAGTGCTACAATTCTGAAATAAAACCAAGAAAGACAGTTAGTGAGTCAGTTACCATCTATGAGGACGAGAGGGAGTTAATGTTTCAGATTTATGATGAAATTCTCACTTTGCAGATGCTGCCTGGAACATTGAGTTTTACAGCTTTGTCTGTTTATATTTCAGGGAAACAGTAAACTGGAGAATGTTGCTTTTATATATCATGAATGGACTGTTTTACTAAGGCAATAATATTATTAACAAATAAGACTTCCATCAGTTTACAACATTTCGACATCCCAAAGTAATGCAAGCATTACGTGCCTGCACAGACTTTGATGTTTTAATATCCTTATGGGCAGTTTAGCAAGGCTTATCTAGGTATCTTAAACACTGCTAAAAAAAAGTGAATGAAATCACTATCCATCTGCGTCCCCTGAGTTCCAGTTGAAGTTAAACTCATTATGAGTTGCGTTACTAAATGTTCCACATCCCACAATATCAGGATCGTCAGTGGAACAAAAAAATTCAGAAGGCACACACTTAATCAGTAATGGTACAACTCACAATTATGGGTTTGGCAGTGCACAAGCCAATCAGTTGAATTTATTTGCCACAAAGCATCTATAAGTTCTTTTGCTGTTTGATAAATTAATACTGGAGGTCAAAAAGCACATTTGCTATACTATTTCCCGGATTGGCCTCCGAACATTCGCTTGCCATTTTACAAACAGAACATGCTGGGCAGTTAATTTCCTGTGTGATTGTTTGTTGATGGAGAAGAATACTTTAAAAAAATGCTTTCCCAAGACGTCCAAACATAAAAACTTCAAGCAGTGTGGGACTGAGGCTTAGAGGCCACAGGACAGCCATAACGGTTGATGAATGTACAGCTGAGATCCAAAAGAAACAAATGGAAACCCCTAGAAATGTTTAATTATTATACTGAACCTTGTTATGTCAAAATAATTCATATTTGATTCACAATTGCACTTCTAGAATATAGGTACTGTATCTTATGGCAGTTGAAGCACCTTAGTTTCCTCGGCTGTGTGAGTCTAGGTAAGACAATCTCCGGCCCACCAAAAGTGTGAGATGGAGGCGCAAGCACACCCCAAACCCCCCGTTTGTGTGGATGCTGAATAATTCGTTACTCTGTTACAAACGAGTGCCATGAAATAACAGACAGTACACCGCATACAATTAAAAGATTTAACTTTATAATTCTTAATTTGACTAAAGGGTTAGTAAAGAAAAGAACAAAAAAAGAAAAGGGCCCAGTTTAATGAAACAGTCTAGAGAAATTCAGCAGGTCGGGCAGCACCCGTGGAAACAAGCAGTCAACGTTCCGGGCCGAGACCCTTCAACAGGACTGAAGCGGGAGGGGCCAGGAGCCCTATAAAGAAGGTGATGCACCATCAATAACTCACTCTGAGACGTAAAAGCAAGGTATCGGCTTTTATTGACTGGAAGAAGGAACAAGCAGTGAGTGACCACCATACTACATCCTGGAGACAGAGAGGTTGGGCTCAGGCCTTGATCGCCTTTAGACAGGGGTCTGTGGGAGGAGCCACAGGAGCAGTCAGCAGGGGGCGTGTCCAGACAGGTATATGTAGTTCACCACAGAAGGTGAGGGGAGGGTGAGAAGGAGAAGGCTGGTGGGTGCCAGGTGAAAAACCAGTAAGAGGAAAGATCAAGGGGTGGGGGAGGGGAAACTGGGAGGGGATAGGCAGGAAAGATGAAGAAGGGATGTAAGGGGAAAGCACTACGGGTAGCAGAAGAAGGCAGAATCATGAGAGGTGATAGGCAGCCGGAGGAGGAGGCAGAGTGAAACTGTGATGGGGGAAGGGAGGGGGAGGGAATTACCAGAAATTGGAGAATTCAATGTTCATACCAAGGGGCTGGAGACTACGGAGACAGTATATGAGGTGTTGCTCCTCCAACCTGAGATTGGCCTCATCATGGCAGTAGAGGAGGCCATGTACGGACATATCCGAATGGGAATGTGAAGGACAGTTGAAGTGGGTGGCAACCGGGAGATCCTGTCTGTTGTGGCGGACGGAGCAGAGGTGCTCGACGAAGCGGTCCCCCAATCTGCGTTGGCTCTCGATGCAATAGATGACCCCAACAGACTCACAAGTGAAGTGTTGCCTTACCTGGAAGGATTGTTTGGGGCCCTGAATGGTGGTAAGAGAGGAGTTGTAGGGACAGGTGTAGCACTTACGCTTGCAGAGGTAAATGCCAGGTGGGAGGTCTGTGGGAAGGGGCGTGTGGATCAGGGAGTCGCGGAGGGAACAATCCCTGCGGAAAGCGCAGAGAGGTAAAGAGGGAAAGATGTGCTTATTGGTGGGGTCCGGTTGAAGATGGCAGAAGTTGCGGAGGATAATGTGCAGGATCCGGAGGCCGGTGGGGTGGTTATGAGAGTCAGTGGGTTTATAGAAGATGTCAGTGAACAGTTCTCACCTACACTCACCTGGAAGGACTGTTTGGGGCCCTGAATGGTGGTAAGAGAGGAGGTGTAGGGACAGGTGTAGCACTTACGTGTGCAGGGGTAAGTGCCAGATGGGAGGTCTGTGGGGCGGTACGTGTGGGCCAGAGAGTTGCCATGTTCTCCTGGAATGGAAAGCCTCATCTTTTGGCTCTTCCCACTTTCTTCAGCCCAAGGGTGTAGCTATGGGCACTCACATGGGCCCCAGCTATGCCTGCCTCTTCATTGGTTATGTGGAACAGTCTATGCTCCAAACCCATACTGGTACTGCTCCCCAACTTTTCCTTCACTACATTGACAACTACATTGGTGCTGCTTCCTGCACCCATGCTGAGCTTGTCAATTTCATCAACTTTGCCTCGAACTTCCACCCAGCCCTCAAATTCACTTGGTCCATCTCGGACACTTCTCTCCCCTTTCTTGATCTCTCGGTCTCCATCTCTGGAGACAGACTGTCCACTGACGTCTTCTATAAACCCACTGACTCTCATAACTATCTCGACCACACCTCTTCCCAACTTGCCACATGCAAAAATGCTATTCCCTATTCCCAGTTCCTCCTTCTCTGCCACATCTGCTCCCAGGATGAGGCTTTCCATTCCAAGACATCTCAAATGGCCTCCTTCTTTAAGGATCGTGGTTTCCCTTCTGCCATTATCAATGATGCCTTCACTCGCATCTCCTCCATTTCCCGCACTTTGACCCTCACCCCATCCTCCCATCACTACAACAGGGACTGTGTTCCCCTTGTCCTCACCTATCACCCCACCAGCCTCCGGATCCTGCATATTATTCTCCGCAACTTCCGCCACCTTCAACAGGACCCCACCACTAAGCACATCTTTCCCTCTTTACCCCTCTCCACTTTCTGCAGGGATCATTCCCCCACAACTCCCTGGTCCACACGCCCCTCCCCACAGATCTCCCACCTGGCACTTATACCTGCAAGCATAAGTGCTACACTTGTCCCTACACTTCCTCTCTTACCGCCATTCAGGGCCGCAAACAGTCCTTCCAGGTGAGGCAACACTTCACTTGTGAGTCTGTTGGGGTCATCTATTGCATCCGGTGCTCCCGGTGTGGCCTCCTCTACATTGGTGAGACCCGACGCAGATTGGGAGACTGCTTCATCGAATGCCTATGCTCTGTCCGCCACAACAGACAGGATCTCCCGGTTGCCACCCACTTCAACTCTGCTTCACATTCCCATTCGGATATGCCCATACACGGCCTCCTCTACTGCCATGATGAGGCCAAACTCAGGTTGGAGGAGCAACACCTCATATACAGCCTGGGTAGTCTCCAGCCCCTTGGCATGAACATTGAATTCTCCAACTTCCGGTAATTCCCTCCCCCTCCCTTCCCCCATCCCAGTTTCACTCTGCCTCCTCCTCCGGCTGCCTATCACCTCCCACATGGTTCCGCCTCCTTCTACTACCCATAATGCTTTCCCCTTACATCCCTTCTTCATCTTTCCTGCCTATCCCCTCCTTGCTTCCTCTCCCCCACCTCTTACTGGTTTTTCACCTGGCACCTACAAGCCTTCTCCTTCCCACCCTCCCCCCACCTCTTTATAGGGCCCTGGCTCCTCCCTCTTCAGTCCTGACGAAGGGTCGCGGCCAGAAACGTTGACTGTTTGTTTCCATGGATGCTGCCTGACCTGCTGAGTTCCTCCAGCGTATTGTGCGTGTTGCTTTGACCCCAGTATCTGCAGAGTACTTTGTGCTTAATGAAATAGTCTAATATGCACAAGTTGAAGCTCACTGTCTCCCCACGTCATCGATCTCAACCCGAGTCTCGTCGAATGATGGTCCTGCTCCAGGTCAAATCCTACGACCTCTTCTCTCTTCATCTTCATCAAACCATACAAAAAAAAACTTCAAGCCCAACCTTAGTGTCCTGCACCAGGAAAGCCTCCCCTTCCAGCCTCCCGGACCTCCACATTTGCACAGGTGTGTTAAGTTGCAGCTCCCTAGGGATCGGGTTAGGGAACTGGAGATGCAGCTCGATGACCTTCGTCTGGTCGGGGAAAGTGAGGAGCTACAGGCAAGTAGTCACACTGGGGCCTCGGGAGACAGATAAATGGGTAACAGTCAGGAGAGGGAAGGGCAAGAGTCAGATACTAGTGAGTACCCCTGTGGCTGTCCCCCTTATGCTCAGACCGATGGTTTGAGATGTGTCTATTTTAATGCAAGGAGTATCATGAACAAAGCAGTTAAAGTTAGTGTGTGGATTAGTACTTGGAGCTATGATGTTTGTGGCCATTACAGAGACTTGGGTGGCTCAGGGGCAGGAGTGGCTACTTAGAGTGCCAGGCTTTAGATGTTTCAGAAAGGACAGGGAGGGAGGCTGAAGAGGTGGGGGCATGGCACTACTGATCAGAGATAGTGTCATGGCTGCAGAAAAGGAGGAAGTCATAGAGGGATTGTCTATGGAGTCACTGTGGATGGAAGTTAGGAATAGCAAGGGTCAGTAACTCTACTGGGTGTTTTTTTATAGATGACCCAACAGTAACAGGGACATCAAGGAGCAGATAGGGAGACAGATTCTGGAAAGATGCAATAATAAAAGGGTTGTCATAGTGGGAGATTTTAATTTCCCCAATATTGATTGGCATCTCCCTAGAGCGAGGGGTTTAGATGGGGTGGAGTTTGTTAGGTGTGTTCAGAAAGGTTTTCTGATACAATATGTAGATAAACCTACAAGAGGAGAGACTGTACTTGATTTGGTATTCGGAAATTAACCTGGTCAGGTATCAAGTCTCTCAGTGGGAGAGCATTTTGCAGATAGTGATCACAATTCTGTCTCCTTCACCATAGCATTGGAGAGGGATAAGAACAGACAAGTTAGGGAAGTGTTTAAGTGGAATAAGAGGAAATACGAAGCTATCAGGCAGGAACTTGGAAGCATAAAAGTATTGCAGAAATGTGGTAAATGTTCAGGGGATATTTGCACAGTGTTCTGCATAGGTATGTTCCAATGAGACAGGAAACAGGCGGTAGTGTACAAAGGCAGTTGAAAATCTAGTCAAGAAGGAAAGGAAAGCTGATGAAAGGTTCAAAAAAACTAGGTAATGATACAGATCTAGAAAATTATAAGGCTAGTAGAAAGGAACTTAAGAATTAAATTAGGACAGCCAGAAGGGGCCATAGAAGGTCTTGGTGGAAAGGATTAAGGAAAACCCCAAGGCATTCTACAAGTATGTGAAGAGCAAGAGGATAAGACGTGACAGAATAGGACCAATCAAGTGTGACAGTGGAAAAGTGTGTATGGAACCGGAGGAGATAGCTGAGGTACTTAATGAATACTTTGCTTCAGTATTCACTATGGAAAAGGATCGTGGCAATTGTAGGGATGACTTACAGTGGACTGAAAAGCTTGAGGATATAGACATTGAGAAAGAGGATGTGCTGGAGCTTTTGGAAAGCATCAAGTTGGATAAGTTACTGGGACTGGACGAGATATACCCCAGGCTACTGTGGGAGGTGAGGGAGGAGATTGCTAAGCCTCTGGTAATGACCTTTGCATCATCAATGGGGACAGGAGAGGGTCCAGAAAATAGGAGGGTTGCAGATGTTGCTCCCTTATTCAAGAAAGGGAGTAAAGATAGCCAGGAAATTATAGACCAGTGAGTCTTACTTCTGTGCTTGGTAAGTTGATGGAAAAGATCCTGAGAGGCAGGATTTATGAACATTTGGAGAGGCATAATATGATTAGGAATAGTCAGCATGGCTTTGTCAAAGGCAGGTCATGCCTTACTAGCCTGATAGAATTTTTTGAGGATGTGACCAAACACATTGATGAAGGTAAAGCAGTAGATGTAGTGTATATGGATTTCAGCAAGGCATTTGATAAGGTACCCCACTGAAGGCTTATTGAGAAAGTAAGGAGGAATGGGATCCAAGGGGACCTTGCTCTGTGGATCCAGAACTGGCTTGCTCATAGAAGGAAAAGAGTGGTTGTTGACGGGTCATATTCTGCATGGAGGTTGGTGACCAGTGGGGTGCCTTGGGGATCTGCTCTGGGATCTCTTCTCTTCGTAATTTTTATAAATAACCTGGATGAGGAAGTGGAGGGATAGGTTAGTAAATTTGCTGATGACACAAAGGTTGGAGGTATTGTAGATTGTGTGGAGTGCTATCAGAGGTTAAAGCAGGGCAATGATAGGATGCAAAACTGGGCTGAGGTGGCAGATGATATTCAACCCAGATAAGGGTGAGGTGGTTCATTTTGGTAGGTCAAATATAATGGAAGAATATAGTATTAAAGATAAGACACTTGGCAGTGTGGAGGATCAGAGGGGTCTTGGGGTCCATGTCCATTGGACACTCAAAGCTGCTGTGAAAGTTGACGGTGTTGTTAAGAAGGCATATGGTGTGTTGGCATTCATTGAGCGGGGTTTGAGTTCAAAAGCTGTGGGGTAATGTTACAGCTATAAGGCCTTGGTCAGACCCTACTTGGAGTACTGTGTTCAGTTCTGGTCACCTCACTACAGGAAGGATGTGGATACTATAGAGGGAGTGCAGAAGAGATTTACAAGGATGTTGCCTGGATTGGAGAGCATGCCTTATGAGAATAAGTTTACTCCTTGGAGTGATGGAGGATGAGAGGTGGCCTGATAGAGGTGTATAAGATGATGAGAGGCATTGATTGTGTGGCTAGTCAGAGGCTTTTTTCCAGGGCTGAAATGCCTAGCATGAGAGGGCACAGCTTTAAGATGCCTGGAAGTAGGTAGAGGGGAGATGTCAGGGGTAAGTTTTTTATGCAGAGAGTGGTGAGTGTGTGGAATGGGTTGCCAGTGTCTGTGGTGGAGGTGGATACAATAGGGTCTTTTAAGGGCTCCCTGGACAGGTACATGCTTAGAGAAATAGAGGGCTATGGGTAACCCTAGGTAATTTCTAAAGTAAGTCCATGTTCAGTACCAGCATTGTGGCTTGAAGAGCCTGTATTGTGCTGTAGGTTTCCTATGTTTCTATGTTTCAATTCAATTGTCCTAATTGGATGACAGATATGTCTCCTCATCTCTTATCTTCAACAATAACCCAAACATAAGTTGAAAACACGCAGCTGGTCCAAAACAGCACAAAATGAAATACATACAGCATAACAGTAAAAAATATGAACCAGGGCATTACAAAACTAAAAATGACAGCAACACCCTAAAACCAACAAATTAATCTATATTTAAAAGTAACGCACACAAAATCTACATAGCTACACAAAACTACATGGAACAGTCCATGTTCGAGCCTTCCCCAATAATACTTCCCACTGTCGCTCTGCCACGTTGATGACTGCATTGGTGCTGATTCTCGCACCCACGCTGAGCTTGTCAATTTTATCAAACTTTCACCCTGCCCTTAAGTTCACTTGGTCCATTTCTGACACCTCCCTCCCCTTTCTTGAACTCTCTGTCTCCATCTCTGGATATAAACTGTCAACCGATATCGTTCACAAAACTATGATGCCTATAGTGACCTTGATTATACCTTTTCCCATCCTGTCTCCTGTGAAAATGCTGTTCCCTTTTTCAATTCCTTCTCCTCCGCCACATCTGTTCCCAGGACACAGCCTTCCTTTCCAGTACATTAGAGATGTCTTCCTGTTTCAAAGAACAGGGTTTCGCTTCCTCCACTATTGATGCTGTACTCACCTGCTTCTCCTCCATTCCCTGGACATTCATGCTCACCCCATCTTCCCACTGCTTTAATTTCCTCTGACCCTTACCTACCACCCCATGAACCTCCACATCCATCACATCATTCTCCACAATGTCAGCCATTTCCAAAGGGATCTGACCACTAAACACACCTTTACCCCCCATCTCTGGTCTCTGCAGGGATCACCACCTCCACAGTTCCCTTGTCCACTCATCCCTCCCGACACTTCTCCCTGCAAGCGGCCTAAATGCCACACTTGCCCATTCACCTCCTCCCTCACCTTCATTCAGGGCCCCAAATAGTCCTTCCAGCTGATGCAACACTTCACCTGCGAATCTGCTAGGGTTGCCGTTTGTGTCTCGTGCTCCCAATGCAGCCTCCTCTACAGTGGTGAGATCTGTAGGTTATTGGGAAACCTCTTCATCGTGCACCTCCGCTTCATCTGCCAGATGTGCAACTTCTCGGTGGCCAAACGTTTTAATTCTGATCTCCATTCCCATTCCAACATGTTGGTCCATGGCCTCAGTTTATGCCAAGATGAGGCCACCCTCAGGGTCAAGGAGCAGGGGCCTTATATTCCCTCGATGTAGCCTCCAACCTAATAGCAACAATATCGACATCTCCTTCCGGTAAAAAAAAATTCTCTCCCACACCCCTCTTCTAGTCCCCACTCAGGCCTTTTACCTCTACTCTCATTTGCTTATCACTTCTGCCTGGATCCACTGCTCCTTCCCTTTCTCCAACAGTCCACTCTCCTCTCCAATCAGATCCTTCTCCAGCCCTTTACCTTTCCTGCCCACCTGGCTTCACCTATCCCCTTCTAGCTAGCCTCTTTCCCCCTCCTCCCATCTTTTTATTCTATATCCTTCCCCCTTCCATTTCAGTCCTGAAGAAGGGTCTCACCCGAAACATTGACTGTTAATTCATTTTCATAGAGCTGCTTAACCTGCTGAGTTCCTCCAGCATCTCGTATGTGTTGCTTTGCATTTCCAGCAAATGCCAACTTTCTCGTGTTTATATTTAAAAGTATTCTGAGAAAGAAATGTTAGCTGGTATACTGTTGTAGCTCCCAGCTTTTCCTGAAAACGAACAGATGAAATATACATATCCTGGATGGTAAGGTGCCAGCACCTCATCCAAAGCTATACTAACAGAACAGGTAAGGGTTAATGTTAATCTACTTAAGATGTTTTGTGGTGCATTTAAAACTTTTAAACTTTTTCATAAAAGTAGGCATATGTCTTCAGTGATATTTTTATCATGACTAATGTTCACTCAGAAACAGATCAATTAAGTATACTATTATAATAAATAACCACTTATCATTGCACACCAAATTCCTCTCAACCCATGGCAATTGAGTAAACAAGGAGTCTCCTGTTGTGAATGAATTGTTGAATGTGGAATCTGGGCTCACAAGTGATCCGACCTTACACAAATGGAATGCAAATAAGTTGTGGAGGTCATTCCATTAACTCGAAGCTCGAGTATTACCAGAACTATGGAGCCCACAAACAACCTCATCAAGTTAGATATCAGCATCCTCATCAATTAATGCCATAGGTCTATCGCCACTAACTTCAGTTTAAATAAGGACAATTATAATTTTAATAAGAGAGGAGTTTTCTAAGGTAAACTGGGTAAAGAGAGGCAGGTATTCAAACAGATGAACTATAATGCTCAGCAGGACTTTATCCAAGAAGACAAAGGATAATATTAAATTTAAAACAAGGGTATGTACACTCAGTGACCACTTTATTAGATACACATGTATACCTGCTCGTTAATGCAAATATCTAATCAGACAATCATATGTCAGTAACTCATAAAAGCATGTAGACATGCTTAACAGGTTCAGTTGTTATTCAGACAAAACATGGAAGAAAAGAGGTCCAAATGACTTGGACTGTGGTGTGATTGTTGGTGACAGATGGGGTGGTTTAAGTATCTCTGATATGCTGATCTCCTTGGAATTTTCATTCACAACAGTCTCTAGAATTTACTGAGAATGGTGCAAAAAAAACCCAAAAAAATCCTATGAGTGGCAGTTCTGTGGCCGAAAATGCCTCGGAGAGAGGTCAACAGAGAATGGCCACACTAGTTCAAGCTGACAGGAAGGCATCAGTAACTCAAATGGCCACGCATTATGATGGTGTGTAGAAGCACATCTCTGAGTGCACAACATGTCAAACTGGGAAGTGGATGGAATACAGCAGCAGGAGATCACAAAACTACTGTGTAACTGAGTATAAAGTGGCAGGGGCCAGAGTACTGGGAAGTCATTAGGATCCAAAAGCAAGAGAAAAAAAAACTTCATAAGAGAGATAATGGATTTTGAGACAAATCATGGTATAAATACAAATATTAAAATTTCTATGGGAAGCTAAGGTGAATGTCAAGAGGACACTGGAAGAAGTTGCACATGGCCCTAAAATATCAGAATCTGGTTTATTATCACTGACATGTGTCATGAAATTTGTTGTTTTGTGGTAGCAGTTGCAAAAGTAATAAATAGTGCAAAAGATAAATAATAAATTAGATAGAGTTAGTGAGTTCGTGGACCATTCACAAATGGTAGAGGGCAGGAGCTGTTCTTAAAACATTGAATGTGCATCTTCAGGCTCCTGGACCTCCTTCCTGATGTTAGTAATGAGAACAGGGCATGTCCCAGGTGGTGAAGGTAATTAATGATGGATACCACCATCTTTGGCAGAGGATTCTAGGGAGATTGTACCATGATGGAACTGCCTGAGTCTACGAACCCTCTGACACCGCTTTTGATCCTCCATACCAGACTATTAAACAGCCAGGCAGAATGTTCTCCACCAAACACCTGTAGAAGCTTGCTGGAGTCTTTAGTGACATACCAATTCTCCTCAAATTCCTAATAAAGTAGAGTTTCTAGTGTGCCTTCTTCATGATTGCATCAATATATTGAGTCCAGGATAGACCCTCTAAGATGTTGATGCCCAGGAATGAAGCTGCTCATGATGTCGACAACTGACTCCTCAATGAGGACTGGGCTATGTTCTCCTGAATTGCCTTTCCTGGAGTCCACAATCAATTCCTTGGTCTTGTTGACACATGGTGCAATGCTTTTGCTGTGACACCACTTAACCAGCCAATCTAATTCATTCCTGTATGCCTCCTCATCATCATTTGAGATTCTGCCAACAAGAGTAACTTTTTAGATGGTGCTTGAGCTGTGCCTAGCCACACAGTAATCAATATAGCGACGGTAGTGCAGTGGCCTAAGCACTCATCCTTGAGGTATCCCTGTGAAGATTGTCAATGAAGAGAAGTTATTAAGGATCAACACTGATTGTGATCTCCTGGTAAAGAAGATGAGGATCCAGATGCAGAGGGAGGTACAAATAACCAGCTTGTTGATTAGTACTGAGAGGATGATGGTGTTAAGCGCTGAACTATAATTGATAAAGAGCAGCCTGTATGTTTTGTTGTTGTCTAGTTGTTCCAATAATGAGTGGAAAGCCAGAGATTGTGTCTGTTGTGCTGATAGGGAGATTGCTGTGGATCCAGATCCTTAAGTTAATTCTAGTAATGAACACTTCATCACATTAGATGTGAGTACTGCCGGGCAACAGTCATTGAGACAGCTCACCCTTCTCTTCTTAGGCATCAGTATGATTAATACCCTTTTGAAGCAGTTGGAAACCTTTGACAGTAGCAGTGAGAGGTTGAAGATTTCCTCACACAGCCAGTTGGTCGGCACAGATTTTCAGTACTCTGCCAGTTACACCATTGGGGCCTGACGCCTTGTGAGAGTTCACCCCTTGCAAGGTGTTCTCTCATCGGCCTCTGAGACAGAGATCACAGGGATGCCAGATGCTGTGGAGATTGTAAGTAATTTCAGATAAGAATTTAGAAAATCCCCAATAATAAGGAATAAAGTACTAGAGGAAGGTCAGCAGGACATGATGGACTGCACAGTAGGGTTTTAAACAAAATGACTGCAGAGATACTGGACCCATTGGTCAAGATTTTTCAGAATCTGCTATACTCGGAAATGGTACCAGATTATTATAAAATAGCCAAGGATTTCCCCTTGTTCAAAAAAAGGAGAAAGGCAGAAGGCAAGTAACTATAGGCCAGTTTGTTTAATTGTTATTATTGGCAAGATGCTAGAGTCAATAATCAAAGAGGAAATAACTAATCATTTAGGAAAGCTGAATATAATTAAACCTAGTCAAACATAATTTTATGAAAGGTAAATCATCCTCAAATATATTTGTTCAAATTCTTCAAGACTGTAACAGGTAGAGTTGATTGAAGGGAATCTCTGAATGCAGTGTATTTAGCTTTCCAAAAGGCATTTAATAAGGTGACAAAGAGAAGATGGGCACATAAACTAAAACTCCTGGTATTGCAGGAAGTATAGTACGCTAGTGCAGATTGAAAACTGGCTGTCACACAGTAAATAAATTGGAATAAATGCATCTTTTCAAACTGGGAGGAGGTAACTAGTGGAGTATGGCAGGGATCAGTTCTTGATCTGTAATTGTTCACTATTTACATTTGTGATCTGGGGGAAGGTTTCCAAATTTGCAATTGAAGAAAAAATAGATGGAAGGGCATGTCGCAAAAAGATGCTGTGATCTTGCAACGTGTTACAATTAGACTGAGCAAGTGGGCAAAACACTGGCAGATGCAGTTTAATGTGGAGGAAATGTGAGGTTGTGCACTTCTGTAACAGAAATCAAAAGGCAGTTTATTATCTAAATAGAAAGAGAGTGCTAATGGATGAAGTACAGAGATTTAGGTGTTTCAGTACATGAATCAGAAAACACTCGCAGGCAGACCCACAAATCAAACAAAAACGCAAACTACATTTCTGGTCTTCATTGTAGAAGGATTCCAGTTTAAAAATAGGGAAGGTTGCAATTGTCCAGAGCATTGTAAAGGCATCACCCTTTTTGTACAAATTTGGTCCTCTTTCATTACAAAATATATAAATACTGGAGGCAGTACAAAGGAGATTCACCAGGCCAAATCTTGGAATTAGAGGACTGCCCTGCGAAAGACTGAATAATTTGCAAGAGACATGCATGCATTAGATTCATTATTGTGAATGATTTTGAGCTCATTCTAAGTTGCCCATGTATGGAATGAAAAGGAGCAATTGCTGCCTTGATTAATTTATGGAGTAAAGGGTGCAGTCTTCATGTTCATTAAATGCCACCTCAGTTAATATGTAAAACTCAAATACATCTCCAAAATTCAAAGTTCAAAGTATATTTATTATCAAAATACTTACACTATATGCACCTTTGATATTTGTCTCCTTACAGGCAGCCACAAAAAAAGGAATCCCAATGGAACCAATTAAAAGAGATTGTCAAACACCTGAAGTGCAGGAAAAAAATCGTGCAAACAATAAAAGTAAGCGAATGACATTCAGAATTGAGGTTCATGAAACTGAGTCCACAGCCACAAAGCCAGTCACCACTGCAGCCAATCCAGGATCACATCTGTGGCAGATCACAGCCTCAGTTCAATTCAGAGACGAATAAACTTCATGGAGCATTGAGCCCAGCCCTCTCCTCTGGCCTCGACACACTGACCCTTTTCAATCTGGCCCAGCACTTCAACGCGCCAAACCTCAGGTCGTTCTTTACTTTCAGACCCAGGCCCTGCTGTTTTGATATGCTCTCAGGCCCGGTCCCTGCCAGCTCGATTAGGCCTGTACCCAACCTTACCAATCTGGCCCAGTGCTTATATCAGCCAAACAGCAAGTCTGGGCCTGGCCCGTACCGCCTCGACTCTGTTCTGCCTCTTTGAATCACCTTCAAGTCTGCTCCTGCGATGACCAAACATGGGCTCACTCCCCACTCCTGGGTCCAGGCCTCCATTCAGCCCATGAACGCCATACCACAACCATTCTACACATTAGAAACTTCAGCTCACACCACAAAAATGCCAGACGTACAGATTGATGCACCATCAATAACTCTCGGAGACGTGAGTCGAGATAGGCTTTTATTAGCTGGAAGAAAGCACAGTCAGCAGCAAGAGACCACCACACAACATCCTGGAGACTGAGGGAGGAGCAGTGCCTCAATCGCCTTTATACAGGGGTCTGTGGGAGGAGCCACAGGAGCAGTCAGCAGAGGGGCATGTCCAGACAGGTATATATAGTTCACCACATTCACCCTCCCTTTGTTTTAAACGAGAGTCCCCATGGGGCGAAGTTTCTTACAAGTATATTTACAGGTTAAGTCTATCAGGTGGTCGAATCTGTCGCTGCGATCTACGTAGCACTGGCTGTGATTGCAAAGGTGCCGGTGGTGATTGCACCAGTGATGGTGGTTGTGCTGGTTCCGGCCTGACTTGAGGTGTCAGCCCCTTAGGCATCAGTGATCCCTCATGCGTGTGTGAGGCGCCCGGTATATGCGTGTGCGAGGCGCCCGGTATGGGAGTGTTGTGAGGATTCTGTGTAGGGCTTGGTGTGCGTGGTGTCAGGTGGGTATACACCTCGGTGGGTACAGGGTTCGTAGTTACCGTGGAGTGTTTGGGGTAGTGGTCTGCTGCTCCTGCGGGTGCCAGGTTGCGGATGGAGACCGTGTCCTCCCGCCCATCAGGTAAGACCACGTGGGCATACTGGGGGTTCGCATGTAGAAGGTGAACCCTCTCGACCATCGGGGAGTATTTATTGCTCCTCACATGTTTCCGGAGCAGCACTGGCCCTGGGGATGTCAGCCAAGCCAGTAGGGTGGTCCCAGTGACAGACTTCCTGGGAAAAGAGAATAGGCGCTCATGAGGGGTGGCATTGGTGGACGTACATAACAGAGAGCGGATAGAGTGGAGTGCCTCAGGGAGGACCTCCTGCCATCGAGAGACCGGCAACCCTTTTGACTTAAGGGCTAAAAGTGTGGCCTTCCACACTGTGGCATTCTCCCTCTCCACCTGTCCATTTCCCCGGGGATTATAGCTCGTGGTCCTACTAGTAACAATGCCCCTAGCCAGCAGGTGCTGGCGCAGCTCGTCACTCATAAAGGAGGACCCTCTATCACTGTGGATATAGCAGAGATATCCGAACAGAGTGAAGAGCTGGCGCAGGGCTTTTATGATGGACGTGACAGTGGTGTCGGGGCAGGGGATGGCAAAGGGGAACCGCGAGTACTCGTCGATAATATTGAGAAAATAGACATTGCGGTCGGTGGAGGGAAGGGGGCCGTTAAAGTCAACACTCAGTCACTCAAAGGGGCGGGTGGCCTTGATAAGTTGCGCCTTTTCAGGATGATAGAAGTGCGGTTTGCACTCAGCGCAAATTTGGCAGTCCCTGGGCATCGTCCTGATGTCCTTAAGGGAGTAAGGCAGGTTCCGGGCTTTCACGAAATGGTAAAATCGGGTGACCCCCAGGTGGCAAAGATCTGCATGGAGGGCGTATAGCTGGTCGAGCTGCACGCTGGCACACGCTCCCCGGGATAGGGCATCGGGGGCTAATTGAGCCTTCCAGGCCGGTACAGGATATCATAGTTGTAGGTGGAGAGTTCTATTCTCCACTGCAAAATTTTATCATTTTTGATTTTGCCCCGCTGTTGGTTGCTTAACATGAACGCAACTGAGCGCTGGTCGGTCAGCAAGGTGAACCTTTTGCCGGTGAGATAGTACCTCCAGTGCCTAATAGCTTCCACTATGGCCTGGGCTTCTTTCTCTACCGCGGAGTGCCGAATTTCAGGGCCTTGAAGGGTGCGAGAAAAGAATGCTACTGGCCTGCCTGCCTGATTGAGGGTAGCAGCAAGCGCGAAATCGGAGGTGTCACTCTCTACTTGGAAGGGAATGGTCTCGTCCACTGCATGCATCGTAGCTTTGGCAATGTCCCCTTTAATGCGGCTGAAGGCCTCACGGGCCTCGGCAGAGAGGGGAAATGCGGTGGACTTGACCAGGGGACGAGCCTTGTCTGCGTAATGAGGGACCCATTGGGCGTAATAGGAAAAGAAGCCCAGGCACCGTCTGAGGGCTCTGAGGATGGTGGGAAGAGGGAGTTCTAACAGGGGGTGCATACGGTCAGGATCAGGGCCAATGACCACGTTCTCCATGACATACCCAAGGATAGCGAGGCGGGTGGTTCCGAACACACACTTGTCCCTGTTCTAGGTAAGGTTCAGAGCTTTGGCCACTTGGAAAAATTGTTGGAGGTTGGTGTTGTGATCCGGCCAGTCGTGACCACAGATGGTGATGTTATCCAGATATGGAAATAGGGCCTTCAGTTGGAACTGGTCCACCATCCGGTCCATTTCCCTCTGGAAGACAGAGACACCATTCGTGACACCGAAGGGGACGCGCTGTAAGTGATAGAGCCTGCCGCCCGCCTCGAAGGCGGTGTAGGGGCGGTCCTCTGGGCGGATGGGGAGCTGGTGGTAAGCGGATTTCAGATCTATTGTCCAGTAGACCTTGTACTGAGCTATCTGGTTGACCATATCCGTGTTGCGGGGTAGGGGGTACGCGTCAAGCTGTGTGAACCTATTGATGGTTTGACTATAGTCCACGATCATCCTATTTTTCTGCCTGGTCTGAACAACAACCACCTGGGACCTCCAAGGACTTGTGCTTGGCTCAATGATCCCCTCCCTGAGCAGCCGCTGCACGTCTGACTGAATGAAGGCCCTGTCCCCCGCACTGTATCTTGCTTTTAGTTGCCACAGGTTTATAGTCGGGGGTCAGGATGGCGAACAGCGGTGGGGGAGGGATCTTGAGGGTGGAGAGGCTGCAAGTGGTGTCAGTAGCGCAGATGTCGGCATGGTGCTGGGTGGGATGTGTTCGTCGATGTGTGTGTGTGGTCAGTAGCGGGGTATATGACGAAGTCCCACAAAACTGAGGATTCCTGACAGTGGGTGTTGGGAGGGGCCCATCATATGCCATAGTCACACTTTTTAGGTGGCTCTGGAAGTCCAGCCCCAACAGCACAGGCGTGCACACAGTTGAGGCATGACCAGTAGCACAAAGTCCCTGTATTCTGTGCCCTGCACCACCAATGTCGCTACAAAACCCCCTCCCCCCGGATTTCTGTGGAATGCGACCCAGAAGCCATGGTGACCCTCTGGCTTACCAGCTGTGTCACGAGTCCACAGCGTTGCACTGTGTCCGGGTCAATAAAACTCTCAGCGCTGCCCGTGTCAAACAGGCAACTAGTCCTGTGCCCCTCCACCAGGATGTCCATCATTGACCTTGCAAGCTGGTGTGGGGCGCTTTGGTCGAGAATAACGGAGGCCAGAGTTGAATCGCCGTCTTGGTGCCCGGTAAGCACCCGTGGGTTGGAGACGGGGTGAGGTGGCACCGACAAAGATGGCCGCCCACATGCCTCACATGAGGCGGGCAGGCAAGATGGCGGTGACCAAGATGGCGACCCCAATGCCTCGCATGCGGCGCTGCTCGGCCCCGCTCGTGGTTTAGACTTAAAGTCCTTGGCAAAATGGCCCTTCTTTCCGCAGCTGGAGCAGGTAGCTTCTCGGGCTGGGCAGCATTTTCGGGGGTGCTTTTCAAATCTGCAGAAGTAACACTGCACGGATTTGCGACTGGCAGCAGCTGTGGTTGCTTTGCCGGAGGGTTTTGGGGAGTTTGTGGACTCGCAAGTGGCAGCAGCTGTGGTCGATTCGCCAGCGGGTGGCGGGGTCTGCAGCGTCCCGGGGCCGGCGGGAGATCGCGCGGCTGGACAGCATCAGCGTTATGCAAAGCAGCCTCCAGCGTGTCGGCCAGCTCGATCGCCGAGCGTAAGGTAAAATCAGTGTTTTCCAGCAGCCACTGGCGCACGTACACTGACCTGATCCCCGTAACGAAAGTGTCTCGTACCAGAAGCTCCGCATGCTGTTCCGCCGTCAGTCCCCTGCAGTTGCAGGCCCGCACGACTGTCTGTAGGGCTCGGACAAACTCAGTGCTCAACTCTCTGGCCCGCTGCCGCTGCGTCGCTAAGCGATGTCTTGCGTAGATGGTTTCACCGGCCACAGGTACTGTCTCTTGAGGGCGTCCAGTGCCCCTTGGTAGGTCGGCAGGTCCCTAATGAGGGAGTATACCTCTGGAGAGGAGGATTTTGTGCATGATAGCAGGCTCAGTCACGGGAATCTCTTCCAAGTATGATTGGAAGCATGCAAGCCAGAGTTCAAAGGCAAGAGCTGCTTTTGGGGCTTGAGGATCAATGTCCAATTTTTCCGGACGTAAAATACTTTACATGTTTTAAAATTCCAGCTAATAAAATTGAAGCACCATCAATAACTCTCGGAGACGTGAGTCAAGATAGGCTTTTATTAGCTGTAAGAGAGCACCGTCAGCAGCAAGAACCCACCACACAACATCCTGGAGACTGAGGGAGGAGCAGTGCCTCCAATCGCCTTTATACAGGGGTCAGTGGGAGGAGCCACAGGAGCAGTCAGCAGGGGGGGCATGTCCAGACAGGTATATGTAGTTCACCACACTGATGATTCAAAAGCTCAACTCCGAAAAGGAAGTTCCAGGCTATCGATTGCAGTGATCGTTTTTGAGAAAACGTGTGATTAATAGTTAATAGTTTTGTTTGCTGACAGCAAGTCTAGCTGTGCTTCACAAGCACCATCTTAAACCGGAAAAGTATATCTGCTAACTACAGCATTAACTAAATACCCCTCCTCCATCAAAACTACTCTCCTTTAGTTCCAAAGAGAGTTCTGGCGTGGACAGAATGGTTGGAATAAAAAGCATCTGGAACTTTTGAAAGAAGCATTGACAAGGTGGACAAAGACCAAAGCTGACTGTCATTTCATGGCCTCGTCCAGACATTATGGCCAGCATTAAATGCTGTTTATAATGATGATCTGTTCTCTTGGGTCATCTGCTGCAAGGTTACTGAAGATACTGTCCAGCAGAAAGTGCGATATTAACATTCAGCTTTGACCTAATTTTGGGCATGCCACCTTGCTCTAATTTAACTTAAGGGACATCCACAGGGAGCAGTACAGGAAGAAGTGTACAGCTATATGAATTGTGAAATTACTATCCTGGAGTTAACCTTAGGCCATTTGTTCGAACGCCAGTTTACAGACTCATGATGGCACCTGAAGTTCATTTTCCCCCATAAGTGGATGTCAATTTTTTTAAATTAGCTTTACCATGCCCTTGACAAAAAACACTGATGTCTTTTAAGGCATTCTAAGAAATTGCTTCACTTTTCTGTACTTTATAAGCTGGTTGTAATTGTGCCCTCCTTTGAAATATTAGATGCTGTCCCATTACATTTTAGTAATATATCATTTGCGAGAAGCATTGCCACAAGAAAGGAGCATCCATCATCAAGGACCCCAACTAACCAGGCCTTGCTCTCTTCTCGCTACTACCATTGGGCAGGAGGTAGTTAAGTCCCACACCGCCAGGTTCAGGAACAGATTTTACTCTGCAACCTGAACCAGCAAGGATAACTTCACTCACCTCAACGATGACTGATTCCATAACCTACAGACTCATGTTTAAGGACTCTACAATGCGGTTTCTCAATATTAATTTTTTATCTGCACAATTTGTCTTCTTTTGCACATTAGTCATTTGTTAGTCTTTATTTTGGATAGTTTTTCATAAATTCTACTGTATTTTATTTTTCTGAAAATGCTTGAAAGAAAATGAATTTCAGGGTAGTATATGGTGACATATCCACACATTGATAAGATATTTATTTTGACTTTGTAGTTTTTGTTAAAACTACATCGTAATCACACATTTCTGTTCTTAGTGTTGAGGGTAACAAAATCCAGCTTTGAGTGCACTGGCTGTTAAGGCTTGTATCTTCTGAGATTACCTCTATTATCTCTGACATAACTAAGAAATTCATGTGCTGTTAAGGCTTGTATCTTCTGAGATTACCTCTATTATCTCTGACATAACTAAGAAATTCATGTGCCTGGACTATTCTAACAACACATTAAGTTAGCCTTGCATTTGCTTGGGCTCTACTTAAAGAAAAGAATATGCGAATAGCCATTTATTTCAAAGAAAAATCTAATTCACTCATGTGCCCATTGTCAAACCAGCCTTCACAAGTGTATTTCTAAGACAGACCTATTTGTGCAATTTTGTTTTTTTCAAACATCTTTCTTTTCAGTGAGAGGGAAAAGTATAATTCTAACTCTTTGAATATGTGAGAATATTAAATAGATAGTTTTGGAATAGAGTCTGCATTTTATAACTACTTATTTTGAATCTATAAACAGTTTCTGCAATCTTTGTCAATAGGGCTGGCTTCCAGTGGCACCAAAAGCTTCCTCAGTTTTCTGAGGTCAGCCATGACATCTAGTCGGGGATAATGTACGACACTCAGCATTCAGCCTGAAGACTAAGTAGGCTCTGCATTCTGGATTCCCTGCTCCAATCTGATTTGGAATCAGGCATATTCGGCAGGTAACATGTGGCTTCCAGAAATAAGAATGTTGTTAATCATTGCCCAGCAGCTCAAGAAATCCTGATAATTCTCATGGTAAATAAACAGCACTAGTTTTATATAATCTGTAGAACACTTCATAGAACTCAAAGCGAAGATATGTGAGATTGAAGTATCCTAAAAAAATTAAATATCATATCTTTATATCATTATCCAAGGGAATACACAGAAGGCAAAAATAGGTTTTCTGGGCAAAAAGGTTCTGCAGCAATAACTGTACTGTTAAAATAACTACTCAGTACTCTTCTGAAATCTCCACTGTACTCCTTTTCATTCAGAACACTTCTATTTTCTTTACACAGAGAATGGTGTATGAAATGGGCCTGCTGACGTTAAATCACTGAATTTATGTTAACTACACCTGTGGAGATTGCAATGGCACATCCTTAGGGGAACAGAGAATCGATAAGAACAATATCCGAATTTCCCATTCCACACTTCATGTTCTGGAGTTTGCTGCCATTGTTTACAGACCAATGCCGTCAATTTGCTATTATTATAATTACACACTGTTGGCGAATATGGGGCTTACTCCAACCAGCAGAATCATTTACAGAATTGCAAGTGAGGTGGGATATAAGTAATGGTCAAGCACTTCAGTTACAGGGAGTGAACATTTACAAGAAGTGAGAAAAGGCAAGATTACGGATTGCTGAATCAAACACCTGGTCTTCAAGTTGTTCTTTAAAATTGCATACAGTTTCTTGATTTTTTCCACGGAGAATGTTTATCTTGCCCAAATATACAGATGATGTAAACTTGACCGGAGAAAAAACACTTTTCAGAAATGTAATAATTAAAGGTTGTCCTGAATATTTTTTATTTTGTTATTGATTAACATCTTCTTGTGATAATGCTTGCTTTTGGATTTTGTTTGCAGAATTATTCTTTTTTGTCATTCATATTTTTAGTATTATTTATTCTTATTTTACAAAGCAGCACGGCATATCATAGAGCAGATACAGTACAGCATATTTACACAGCCATCCCATGACAAGAAAACATATAAAACTAAGAAACAGAAAAAAACTTATAATTTAAGTTCAAATTAACATATAACCATAATTGATCCCACACTGTTCCCTCACCGTTAATTCTTCCCAACATGTGTTCATATGATGAAATCTTAACCATTTCCTCAGTCCATTCCCTCACAGTGGGACATCTGGGTTTTTTCCAGTTTTGCAATATAATTCTTGCAGCTGTGATAAGACCCACCTTTAAAAGAGTAAATTTGTCATTGTTCCCATTGGGTATCATTGTCCTATCACCGTGGGCACAAGGGCAGTGTAGGACCCGACCAATTCCCCAACAAATCAAGAACTTTATACCAAAATGGACGAACCATGGAACACTCCCAAATCATGTGAAAATATGTGCCCAGCTCATTTTCACATTTCCAGCATTAATGATTATCAACAATCCCCATTTTGCAGTCTAGTTGGTGTCCATTAATATCTGTGTGCTATCTTATACTGAATAAATTTTCCTCTCGCTTCCCTAATAAGTCTACCCACACTTGATAAAATATTTGACCACTCATTATCTTCAATATCACTTCCAAGATCCTTCCGCCATACTGCTTTGAGATTGTTACATGGTTCACCCACAGAGTGCTTGAACATTTTATAAAACACTGATGCTTTATGAACTTCCTGTGGTAGTGTAATGTATTCAGTTAAAGGGTTACTTTGTGGGCCACCATTTACAGGATTATTCTTGAATAAAATTGAAACATCAGAACAATATTGTTCTAGAACAATAATGGCTGCTCCAGAGAAGAAAGGGGTCAAAAAAAAGAAATTGTAACCTACAATTGACTCTTCAGAGTGCAATATACAGCATGCAAAACATCCATTCAAATATAAAAATTTAAATGCTAAATGAACCATGATTCCTACCAATTCTGCATTCCAGATTATGGGCGAATGAACATGTGTTACAGAGCTAAACTGTGGGCTCACAGTCAAAGAGGCTGATAAAGTCAGTTTGGCTCAGTTATAGAACACTCACTTCAGAGTCCAAAGAATTTGGGTTCACAGCAATTTGCAAAACCTAGGATTGCACTTCACAGTATCACTTTCTGAGATACTGGCATCTGCTGCAATAGTATTGAATGGCAGACACTGTTCAGCTTGCTGCAATGGAAATCCAGTCTGTAGCTTTGGATTACAACACTTGTATGTGCTTTGAGAGGCTCGACATTTCACAAAAGTCTCCTAACAATTATCAGGCTCTCTGGTACTCAGAAGGGGTGGCCTTCGGACTGAACTGAATGAATTTCCTGTCCTCTCTCTGGATAAGAGCATTCATGCCCCACAGCATTGCGTACCTTTGCGGTTACCATGCTAATTGATCATGGCTACTTCTCCTCGTGGCAAGCTGCTGTAGATGGAAGCAAAAGAACCCAGAGATGTAGTCACCTTTCAAAGCCAACTTAATCCACTTCAGGTTTAGAAGATGTTCTGAGGAAGTGCACACAGGTGATAAGCCAACATTTATATTGTTTTGATCTTAAATGATTATCTGAAAATATTTGACATGTTAATTAACTTGATACTGGCTTTCATGATTTATGCAGAAGATGGTACTGAGCTGCCCTATGACAGGGAGATGATGGCATAGGAACTGTCTTGCAACAGGATTTCAGTTTTGAATTCATAATCACTCACAGATAATAGGCATCACTTTAAGATCAGCATTTATTCCTCATTCTTATTTGACATTGAGGAATGATAAAGCCTTAATAGGTAAGAAAAGGTAAGAAAATTCCAGCAGCTCTTCTATAATTTCACATAAGACCATAAAACATTGGAGAAGAATTAAGCCATTCAGCCCGTCGAGTCTGTTCTGCCATTTCATCATGGTTGATCTATTTCCCTCTCAAACCACTCTTCTCCCGTTAACCTTTCATGCCCTGAATAATCAAGAACCTATCAACCTCCACCTTAAATACAGCCAATGACCTGGCCTCCACACGTTCCACAAGCAACCACTTTCTAGTTAAAGAAATTCCTCCTTATTTACATTCTGAAGCTGTGGCCTTTGATCCTAAACTCTACTACCATAGGAAACATTCTTTCCATATTAACCCTATCCAAGCTTTTCAATATTCGATAGGTTTCAATGAGATCCCACCTCATTCTTGAACACTCCAGCGAGTAAAGGCCCAGAGCCATCAATCTCTCCTCATACGATAAGCCTTCCATTCCCTGAATCTTTCTCATAACCTCTCCAATATCAGCGCCACCTTTCTTAAATAAACGGTCCAAAACTGCTCACGATACTCCAAGTGAGGCCTCACAAGTGCCTTATAAAGTCTCGGCATTACATCCTTGCTCTTATATTCTAGTCCTCTTGAAATTAATGATAATATTTCATTTGCTCTCCTCACCACCAACTCAACCTGCAAAAGAACTCTTAGGGAATCCTGTATGAGGACTTCCAAGTCCCTTTGCATCTTGGATTTTTGTATTTTCTCCCATTTAGAAAATAGTCTCTGTTTTTATTCCTTCTACTAATGTGCATTGCCATCCAGTTCCCTATTTGCCCGATCTCCTAATCTGTCTACATGTTTGTGCAGCGTCCCTGCTTCCTCACCAGTACCTGCCCCTCCACCTGTCCTTGTATCATCTCCATCATACAAAACATTGGTATACTCCGTAGAAAGATGTGGTTCCAAAACCAAACCCGCAGACCACCGCTAATTAGAAAAGGCTCCCTTTATTCCCATTCTTTGCTTCCTGTCATTCAGCCAATTGTTTATACATGTTAGTATTTTTCCTGTAATACCAGGGGCTCTTAGGTTGTTAATCTGCCTCATGTGTGGCACCTTGTCAAAGGTCTTCTGAAAGGACTTTGGTGTACACAACATTCACCAATTCTCCTTCTTATCCTGCTTATTATTTCCTCAAAGAATTCCAACAGATTTGTCAGGCAAAATCTTTCTTTGAAGATGCCATGCTGATCTTGGCTTATTTTAACATGTATCGTCAAGTACCCCAAAACCACATTGTTAACAATTGACTCCAACATCTTCCCAACTCTGGCGTTAGTCTAACTGGCCTATAATTCCCTTTTATCTGCCTCCCTCCCTTCTTGAGCTGTGGGGTGACATTTGCAATTTTCCAGTCCTCTGGAACCATGCCAGAATCTATTGGATTTTGTAAGATCATTACTAATGCCTCCACGATCTCTTCAGCTGCCTCTTTCTGAACCCTGGTGTGTACTCTATCTGGCCCATATGATTTATCTACCATCAGACTTTTCAGTTTCCCAAGCATTTTCTCCCTAATAATAGCAACTGCACTCAGTTCTGACCCCAACACTCCCAAACCTTCTGGCATCTCCTAGTGTCTTCGACAATGAAGACTTATGAAAAATACTTATAATTTTCTCCCCCATTACCTCCTCTCCAGCATCATTTTCCACCGGTCCAATATCTAATCTCACTTCTTTTACTCTTTATACAAGGGGTGATTGATAAGTTTGTGGCCCAAGGTGGAAGGAGTCAATTTTAGAAAACCTAGCACATTTATTTTTCAACATAGTCATCTCCTACATTTACACACTTAGTCCAGCGGTCGTGGAGCATACGGACCTTGGACCTCCAGAAAGTGTCCACAGCAGGGGTGATTGATAAGTTCGTGGCCTAAGGTAGAAGGAGATGAGTTATACAGCTCTCGTTACATGCACATGCAGGTCAACTCTTTGAGTGATTATGCGGAAAGTTTGAAGTTAATAACTCATCCAGGGTGATTGATAAGTTTGTGGCCTGAGGTAGAAGGAGATGAGTTATTAAGTTTAAACACAAAGAACACAATACAGCCCCTGGAGCCAATCGCGCTGCTCTAACTATGCAGACAAAGAATGAAGAATAAAATGAAGAAAGAGAATTAAGAAGAAACCTACCAGATAAGTACCTTGCCCAATTCTATTCTCACCAAAGTCTGATGAACCAAAGCCTCCCCACTCTAACACTGGTGCAGTCACACAATGGCCACTCCACTGGCTGGTGCCTTATTTGTATTTGCCCTTGCTAATGAATCGCAAATGTACCACCAAGAAAACTGAAATCCCACAAAAGCTCCCTTTTCAAATCTCTTGCTCCCAGACCAGCGTGCGGCCATTGTGCCGATTCAACTGCGACTGCGCGGCCAAAAAAAAAATGATACTATCATGGATATTATCATATAATTATTTTCAGGCAGCTCTAACGAGGAGAATATAGGAGCCATGAGAAAAAAATAAATTGTGAAGACAATACATGACTTAGGAATTCACTCCCCATAAGTTTGATGACCAAACAACAACTGTTTTGGTATTTTTTAACTGCTGCTGTTTGAGGTTTTGCTTTGTGATAGAAAGGGAACTTAGTTGATCAGCTGTTATACATTAATCACATCGTATGTATTATATTAATGATGGACTGCAGTGAAATTGTAGAGTGATTAGAATGATTAGGTCATGGAGAGATAAACAATTGAGTACTCTCTGACCATGTAACATCCATTTTAATTGATCTGACCTCACTCCCCCTTTTTCTTAAATCACTTTGTCATCAGTTTCACCAGATTCTAACACTCACCTGCACACTGGAGGCAAATTACAGAGGCCGTTAACCTACCAACTTGCATGTACTTGAGAAATGGGAGGAAACACACACATTCAAAACTGTCTCAGAGGGAGTTCGGTGAGGTTTTGAGAGAAGTATGTGGCCTGGAGGTAAAGAAGCCTGGAGATGGGGCATGGGCCCATTGTCAACTCTATTTCTCGCCAACCTCACCGAATAAAGCGTGGAGGAAGACTGAAAATCAACGAGGATGAGAGCGGAAGGTGAGCAGGTGTTCAGCCTGCTTGTGACCGGTCTCTCTCTCTCCCTCTCACCCACTGCACCCAGAGGAAGGTGCCCACATTTGATCAGTCTCACTCTCCCTCTTGCTCGATGCTGCCAGAGTCTTGGTTCTTGGGCAAGATTTGAACACTACAGTTTGTGAATAGGTCTCTGTGGTTCATGGAATGATGTGATTCTGCTTTCTGGTTGCTCATTTTCTGTTGCTATTTGATGCAGTTTCGATCAGGCTAGACTGGCTCTGCAGTAAACGGCACAGCACTAGATTTAACTGAACTGAATATACCTGGACTGTTCTGATGATTTTATGGTTTGATGTTTTATATTCTGTGTTTTTTCACTCATTTTTGCATGATTTGTTCTTTTTTTGTGCATTGGGGTTTCTATGTTTTACTTTGAACAGGTTCCAGTGTTTTCCTTGCTTCGTGGCTGTCTGTGGGAAGATGAATCTCAGGGTTGTATAGTCCATACATACTTTGATAATAAATGTACTTTGAATGAATCACAGGGAGAATGTACAAACTCCAGGCATACAGGACTCTGGGGCTGTAATAACATTGCCACTATGCTGTCCACAGGTTCACTGGGGTGCCACTAACACAGCTGCTTTGTACTGAATGCAGTGAAGCTCTTTCATTATACTTGGAGCAACATCCTTAAGATTTACCATGATCACAACTAACCCAACGCTGATTTTCAAACGGGATTCTTTGCTTCCAAAACACTGTTATATATCTAAGCATGTTGCTGCTCCAAACTTCATTATAATTGAGCAATATAAGGTCTTCATTGACTGACTTCTAACAAGTCTACATATAATAGATGATTTATTTAAACAACACAGATGTAGAACTTGTTCTTGTGGTTAAACTATGATTTGTTGTCCCTATTATGGGGCAATGCGTACAAGGCAGCCAATCTAACAGGGGAGAAATCTATTGAACATTGATTAATTACTGACATAATTTTCCTACACTTTGTACTTTCTGTTCATATCGATTTATTTATTGAGATACAGCACAGAATAGGATCTTCCGGCCTTCTGAGCCACATCATCCAGCAATCCCCTGCTTTAATCAGAGGAGAATTTACAACGCCCAATTGACCTCCAACCAGTACGACTTTGGACTGTAGGGGGAAATCAGAACATCCAGAGGAAACTCCCACAGTCATGGGAGAAGCTACAAACTCCTTACCAGCAACAGCAGAAGTTGATCTCAGGTCGCCTGTACCGTAAAGCACTATCCTACCGAGTCACCCTGTGTGTGCATGATGTACGTTTAAAAACGTCAAGAAGCATTCTATTGTATCTTATAAAAGCCGATCATGGTTAGCTGCAAATTAATCTTCTACTGCTTAAAAACCAATGCAATATCTCACCAATGTTATCATCTGCTATTGACAACTAAATTTCCAGGTTATTGTCTTTTAAGTAAAAATGAGACATTAAACAAGATCTGTTAGCTCATTGCAAGCAATTCTATTACTTTTTGTCAATAGAATTTTATTGGTGTTATATTATTCCTTAAACTAAGCAAAAAATTGTATCTAGTCATGTATTTAGCTTCTCTTTGTGAGGTGTTGCCAAACATAATACGGTAGTGCTACTTGCTTAAATAACAACAACTGAAAAGGAATTAATTGACAGTAGAGTATTTTGGCATGTTTTGAAGATAGTAGATTAATGGAGGTTATTTCTTTATAATGCTACAACCATTCCAATTCTGAGCTCAGTAGGAAAGTTTGCCCTGATGTATAAAAAGCATCCATGTGAAATTAATAGAAGGAGTCATTGGGTATGTTGGCATTAAAAAGAAGATTACAAAAGTGAAAGAAGTGCCACAATTACATTTGCTAAATTGAGCCACAAACATTTATTGGTTTTGGAGGAAAATACAATTTTTGAATGATATATTTTCAGACAAAATGAGGTAAATTAAATGCAATCAATTCCCACCACCCTACTTGCTGAAATGTCTGAAAGTGGACAGTAATTCTGTAAAAAAACAAATCAGAACCAAGCTCCTGATTAGAAACAACAGTTTCTACATATAATTGAATACTGTGAGGTTACTTGTTAGGATTTGGGGTGACTGTCACCATTTACCAAGTATGGCTAGTATGGTTAAATAGGTTTCCATCTTACAACTTCATGACTTTTTGAGGATTTTTTTCCAGAGTTCAGGAAATAAATGAATGTACAATGGTATATACTCAGTGGCCACTTTATTAGGTACCTCCGGTATCAAATTAAGTGGCCACTGAATGTACACTCATGGTCTTCTGCTGCTGTAGCCCATCTATTTCAAGATTCAATGTATTGTGGGTTCAGTGATGCTCTTCTGCACACCACTGTTTTAATGCGTGATGTTACTGTCACCTTCCTGTCAGTTTGAACCAGTCTGGCCATTCTCCTCTGACCTCTCTCATTAACAATTTGTTTTCAGCTACTGGATTTTTTTTGTTTTTCACACCACTCTCCGTAAACTCTAGAGAGAGCTGTGCATGAAAATCCCAGGAGATCCAGTTTCTGAGATAGTCAAGCCACCCCATCTGTACCAACAATCATTCCACAACCAATGTCACTGGGATCACATTTCCTGCACAATCTGATATCTGGTCTAAGCAACAAATGAACTGCTTAGCCACATTTGTACGTTTTTATGCATTGAGTTGCTGTCACATGATTGGCATTAATGAGCAGGTATACAGGTGTATCTAATGAAGTGGTCACTGAGTGTAAAAGATGGAATATGCATTAATTAACCCTTTGAAAATTTATATGTTAAGAAATACAATTTAATTCATGCCATGAAAATGTATAAACATGAAATGGTTCATTAATTATTTTACTTTTATATTAATTTTCATTTAGGCACAGGAGTCTCATGGCATGTAACATTGAACAAAAAGTACATTCATTGTTTCATCTCCTGCATTTGACATGCGTTGGTAGTGCATTAAAATGATGGAATTAATATATGATTTTCTCATTTGATAAAAACTATCCATATGGAAAGATTCAAAAGCAAATTCATGGTCAAATGTTACATAGTTATGTTAAAATGTATAATAAATACATTTCCATTTTCATTTACTAATAAGAAGCATGTTATGTCCTCCTTAGAATAAACTTTGATCTGACCTTAGAAATCTCCTGGTTACTGATATGGCAATTTAGATTTTCCTTTAAGTAGTTCTGGTGGCGAACATGTTTATTGCTGAACTGCGAAAGGTGTTGTGATGTTGATTACCAAAGAAATGTTGACTGTCTGAGCTAATTACACATTGAACCCTTACATTAAACTGATAGTCAGTTGGTGCTACAAATCAATCAGCCTTCTTTCTAATTGCTGTAGATGAGAAAGTAATTTTCTGATATGCTGCTTTGTCTATTCCCACATCATGTATTTTCTGATTTCCAGATATACATACACGTACCTCAAGAGTTAAAATACTACTAAAAGATCAAGATCTACTTTTACATAATGTGTTTATTTAACTGAAGGTATCTAAATCATAATTTTACTGGGATATGGCATTTAAATCAGGTTATTACTAAGTTTAACCAAACCCATATATTTACATTATTTAATATAATGTCCTCAGGGCTATTGAATAATAATGGCCCTATTGTTTCAGTAATAGGTATTTTCTCTCTAAGATTTCTGCCTTGTGATGTGTTAACATATAATAGTTACAAAATAATTTTGAGAATGATTTGATAAAGTAGATAGCAATGGTAAATTCAAAGGATCACAGCTGTACAAGATTTTCACTGCTGTGATTGTTGCTACACAGCCTGTGCCTTCTAAAAATGAATATTCAGCCTTTTGTCAGGTTTTAATAGCATCACATAATTAAACTTTGATGAAAGAGTAATTATTTTTGTGTGTGCTCATGGACAGAAAAGTCCACAGAGAAGACAATTTCACGTTTTAAAATAATCCTGTACAGTTGGGACCAGCCTACGCTCATCAGAGGAAGTGAAAACCTGGGGAGCTTTAGAAATGAGACAATGGCAAATGTGGCTTGTAAATTGAATAACAGTATTTCTTTCATCTGTTTACATCCATATGTCTCTTGATACCCTTCACTGTTTTGGTTTGTTTTGATCTACAGGAAAGCTCAAAAGATTTCTGAATTAGATTCTCATACCAATGTCACATGCAAGTTGTGTGCCATGTCAAGTAGGTGCACTGGGCCCCGAGGGATTGTCTTTTTCAACATCAGGTGGCTAGTGAAAGGG